>NW_004955482.1:3893146-3964897 GCF_000276665.1 Chinchilla lanigera | reverse complement strand
TTGTAAAATGTTGTATGTCTGTTAATGTTTCCCTCCTTTTATCTTTAAAATAAAAAAAAAGCCTTTACCTTGAGTTCCTGGGGCTGAGGATGTTGCATCTGCCGTGGTTCATGACCTCACTGCTTCAGGCTCACCTTCACTGTGCCTCAAGAGCCACCAGAGCTCAATCCGGCCTACAGTGCTCACTTGGCAGTTCAGAGGCTTAGAGACAGATGACTCTGGGTAGGCCGGGTGAGCTCTGGTGGCTCTTGAGGAACAGTGAAGGTGAGCCTGAAGCAGTGATGTCATGAACCAAGCAGAGCTTAATATCTGCAGCCCCAGGGACTCAGGGTAAAGGCTTTGTGGAGCTCAGAATGGTCTGAGATCGGGGCGTTGCCCACAGCCTAAGGAAGGCTTTGGTTTACATGGAGCCCAAGACGTGAGACAAAAATGGGAGAAAAAACACCACAGGAAACAAGGACCACCACGGCTCATCCTCCAAAGCCTTTACTTCCCTGTTCTGTGAAAGACACAAAAATAGCACCTGTCTCACACACGCTGCAGCCTATCACTGACCTGACTTCCGATTGCCGTAAACCCACCATGGTTACGCTCTCCTCTGGCCTCAGAGAGCAGCTGAGTTCAACGTGCGGTTTACAGACCAGCCTTTGGCTCATTTCCACCATTTTTCTAGAGATTGAAACCAGAGCCTTCAAACAGAGCTACATCCCCAGAACTGTTTCTTTTCCATTTTGAGACAGAATCTTTGTAGGTCACCAAATTCTCCAGGATTGGCTCGAACTTGGGATCCTCCTGCCTCAGTCTCTCAGAGTACTGGGATTTCAGTCATGTGATACCATGTCTGACCATTTCCATCTTGACTGGTGGCCTCCCCAGCCCAACAGTTGATCTGCAAACCACGGTTTCAGGCTGGGAGTGCTGGTACCGCTGGACTCCTCTCACCAAGGGCACAATTTTTCTTCTCCATGTTTTCATTGTAAACAACCAGGTATAAAAAGTCACAGAGACTGCCCAGCCTGGGGTCTTGTTCCCATACTAATAGCAAACTGATGATGAAAATACTTACTAAAAGAAAATAGTATGATCTCAGTTCTGAGTTACTGGATTTATAAACCACTGAATCCATTACATATTTTATTTTGATTTTTCTATGGTGAAACATCCCCGAGTCCGCAAGATGATTACACTGTGCCTCTTGTTAGAACGCATTTCATAATTTTTCTTTAGCTCACCTGACTTACCCCTACCCTTCTCCCACTTGTTCCAGGTATGAGTACAGTTCCACTGCCTGATAAGTACTGAGAAGCTCGGTAAGACCGAAATAAGAAGTGATTAGGAGGTTGAAATCCATTTTTTTTTTCCTTTAGTACTGGGAATTGAACTCAGGACCTTACACTTGCCAGGCAGGAGCTGTAGTGCTCAGCTATATCCCCGGCCCTGAGGAGGTTGAAGTTTTTGCAGCAGTGCTGCTCGTAATCATCAAAAAGAAGAAAAAGCCCCAAACAGCCATCAAGTGATGAATGGATAGATAAATGTTAGATGTGCAAACAGTGGGCTATCCTTTTACAACAAAATAGAATGAAGTTTTAACTCATGTTCCAATGCGGATGAATCTTGAGAACATGACACTAAGTGAAAGAAGTCAGACCAAAAAAAGACCACAAATCATGCCTTTCCATTTGTATTAAGTGTCTGAGGTAGGAAAATCTCTATAGAGAGAAAAGAGATAATTTGCTGGGGTATTGAGTGCATTTGCAACCCATGCTACTTTTTAATTTATGATAGGTCTGTCTGCATGTGACCCGCTGTGAGTCAAACAATGACTGTATTTTGCCTTTCAGTCATCCTACCATCCTGCAACGCTCCTATCACTTTCATCTCTCCTGCACCCAAGGCAGTGTCTGGCGGCCTCTCCATATAGCATCTGCACGAGCATCTCTGGACGACAGTGGAGATGTCACCTGTCAGAGAGCCCTGCTCCAGGGCAGCCCTTCGCCTCCCAAGGGATGAGGGAGAGCCTTCCTGGTGGAAAGGAAGTGGCAAGACCCACTCAGCTTTCTTCCTAGATCCCCTCCTTCTCCTTCCCTGAGTCTTCCAGTTTCTGAGCCAAGCACCTGGTCCTCTCACCTGTGAACAGTGGACTGCATTGCAGATCTGTGTCAGGGGATAATGTGAATGTGTGTGGGTTCCACAAGCTCTGACTTTAGACATATGTGTGTGTGATGGGTCTGCTGAGTGAGCTGCCTGCCTCATTGACGCCAGCAGCTCCTGGGATCTGCCGGGGCCGGCGTAGGCACCTGCTGAGCAGGGGGTTGGGAGGAGGTGTGAAGCAGCCTTGTGCTCCCAGAAGCCCACTCCTACCTGGGAAAGAAGGGAACAGATATCTCTCAGAGCAAAACCAGCCCCAGTGGAGAGGCAAGAACTACCAGAAGCCACCAGCCTGGCTGTCCTTGTGGTCTGAGTTTCTCTCACCCCGAGTCTGCCAGGGGAATGAATGAAACTTCTTTCCTAATTTTCATAAAATATAAGTTGCACTCATTCTTGTGAAATGTTTTCCTTTCTGGTAGATTTTCTTGAAAAAAAGTAGATCAAGTTTACAGCCCAGCACCTTGTGTTACTCATTTGTGAGTGGCCCACCCTCTCCTCCTCACTCCCTCTTCTCGCAGAGGCTCCTGTGTTTCTTCTCACCATTACTAGAGGAAGCTCAATAGACACAGGGGTGATCACACTGTACGTCCCTGTGTCTGCTTCCCCAATTCATGGGAAAGTGACACATTCGCCCCCATTGTAACTGGATGAATTCCCATAACTAGTTCTAGAAAATGATGTTTAAGCCCAGTTGGAGGTGCTCCAGATTTATTTAGTGACCAACGTGAAGAGCAATTTTCAAGACAATGGTTGATCCCACAGTAGACATGTGGCATGAGGGAGACCTTAATCTCTATTTTCATCAGTTATTGAGATTAGGGTGGATGTTTTTGTTACTGCAGTATAACTTAGCCTAACCTGACTCATACAGTAGGTCACTGAGTCAGAGCACTAGTATTTTAATTTTTCCTGTGTGATCACTGTCTGTGGGCTTTGAGCAGTTCCTTAACCTCTTGTATCTCTGCTTTGAAGTAAGTCCTGGATCAGAGAGTTATTGTGGCTATCTACCAAGCCCATATGTATAAAACTGCTTATGTGTGGTACATTGAGAGCATGTAAGTTGTTTTTTCCTTGCTGGGATAATATTAGATAATTTCAGGACAGAAGACTCAATATACTCAACCATAACTTGTCAAAATATTCCCCTGATACAAACTGATCTTTCCCTAGGAGAAGTGGCAATATAGTAGTTGAAATAATACCCAGTGCCCTTTCACTGTATGCATTGCTTATGCAGCTTTCTCTTACTTGGGCAGCTACACCCTATGCTGGTCCTAGGCAGACTCAGCTGGGATTTCCCAGCCGCCTGTGCGTCTGCACCCTTAATCCAGCTGCGGTGGTTGGCACGTGCCACCAACTGCAGGTGTGTGCACCCAGAATCAAATAAGCGATATATGATTGCGGCCTGCCCTGGGTCTCGCTGTGGCATTTGCTATGAAAGTTTCTGGGACTGAAAATATTTGGCTCAGAACAGCACCTGCACTTGAAATTTGGGCAAAAATGGGACATCTAGTGGCCAGAAAGGAGCCCTGAGAGAGAGCACCAACCGGCCTCCATTGTGCGGCCCGCCTGCCAACGTGAGGGAGCCCACTCCCGATACTGAGACAAGAGCTGCGCTAGCAGCTGCCCAGCCCCAAGGCGATGGGGTAAAAGCGGCTACCACAGGCAGAGCTGCCATACAGAGAAATCTCCAGGTTCTGCGTGGTGTCACTGATTCGGACTATACAGGGAAATCAGTTACTTAAAACATTGCTTAAATCACCCCAGACTCTCGTACTGCTCAATTCATCATTCTTCCTTTGACAAAATGTAAAAGATTATAAATAAATTTAAAAAAGGAATCCAAGGGTTTGGGTTTTTGACACCCATTGGGTTCAAAGATAGAACTGATTAGTTAAAGAAAAAACATTGTAAAGGCTTTTAGACACAAGTGTGGATGGCCTCTGGGTATGGCGGATACAGCTACACAATAACAAAGGTGCTGGATTGCTGACCTGGAGGGTGGCAAAGGGTCGTTCAGCAGGGAGTAGAGCCTCCCAGGGGATTTCTGCTCTGCAGAAAACAAAGCCTCGCCTGACAGGGAATACAGCCTCACAGGGAACATAGCGGGTTTTTCTCTCTCCATTACAACTGACACTAAAAGAGAAGCCTTTACATTTTCCCCTTAAGGTGATTAATTTAAAAGGCTGTTTCCATCCTCAAGATAAAAACAGTTTTCATTTAGTTAAAAAAATCATGTTTCCTAACATTTACAATAATGGGGATATTTAAAAAAGATTACTTAAAGTTCTCTTGATTCCTAATAACATTGATAGCCTATTTTACAGTCTTAAATTAAATTGATATAAAAAGCTTTGATATTTTACAAACAGATATAAAGATTTAGAGTGCAATCTAAAAGCAGTGAGGTTTAAACAGTTGCTTGATTTTGACATCCCACTTAAATAATGGCAGGCCTGGTGGTGGCCTCAAAGGGGTACAAGCTATGATAACTTCTTCACATTTGAGTTACCTTATCCTACAAAGACAAATTACCCCCAACTGTTCAGGTCAATCTAAAATGATTTTCAGACTATTTGGTGATGTTAATTGGCTCCGCCCAGCTTTTGAGCTAATTTCTCTGGTGTTATTAATTGTCATTATCCTTCAGACAAGTTACTTCAATTTGCTTCTGTTTTCACAGATGGGTCATATCAGGTTAAGGAAGGTTATGTGATGGCTTCCTTTTCCAAAATATAGGATACAGGTTTCTCACTGTAAGATCAAAATTAAATTACAAAAACCAAGGGGGGGAATCTTTCCCCACAAAAGTCACACCTCATAATAGACTTCACTTGTTAATATATACTATTACATTTTTAAAATTTTACAAAAGATTGGAAGGAGAGCAGCACAAAGACAATTCAATCAGGCAAAGCAAAAAAAAAAAAAGCTAATTTGGAGTGGAGGATATGTTTGTGTTTTGCTAGACCATGCCATCTGGCTGTATCGTGAAGCCAGACCTGGAGAAGAAGTTGACAACAGTGAGGCTAGATTTGACTTGGGGCCTACTGAATAAACTGACAAAATGAAAATCTAAGGTCTGAATAGGTGATAGAGCATATAGAGATAACTCAGCTGAAAGTTACCAATATTCTTAAGACAAAATAAAATATAAAAACTGTATATTAATTATACGTAAAAGATTCTATTCCTTCCAAATTTTTCTGATAAAAGATCTCTGCAACTGACAAACAACAAAATCTGACTAGCCTATTTATAATTATAAATTTCTAAAATTGTAATAGAGTTATTATAATTCAGTTTGATCAAAAATATATTTGAGTGCACTCTAGTTTTGTAAATATTTTTGCTTGTTTCTTCTGTGTACTTGTGTATTTGTTTGTATATCACTCCATGAACAGCTGTTCCTCTTTTTATTTGAGTGTAACAATTTTTCTCCTTTATCATTTGTTCATAATACAATTTGGGTTATAGACTTAAAAGCATGCTTTCACCTGAGTTACCAGCTAGTCTAAGTGATATCAAACTTGGCTTTCTCAAAGCTCATCAAAAATTAAGATATTGGTGGGGAGAGATCATTGGATAGGACTTGAATTGGTGAATAGAGGGGTGGCCAAACTTTGTTCATTAATAAGGAGCCACCAATAATCTCCATAGTCTCTTGGGAGACACCTCCAATAATTTGGTCATTTGGTCAAAAGATAAAGTTTTTCAGTAAAAATTACAGTAAAGATTTTCTCATAAAAGATGCTCTTGATTCATAATTAAAGTAAGAAACAAAGGTTTTCACATGTGTATGACAATTCATTAGTGTTAACTCATGATGTATTAAATGCATTCATGATTCCAGACATACAAGTCTTCCAAAATGTAAAACAAAGATTGTTTATTGTAATAAGAATTTCCTTTAGATTGAGACCTCTTTCTTTAACAAATAACATATGTAATGTCCCATTAAAGGAAAACAAATTAGTTAAAAGATTTTGTGTATTAGATAGAGATGACTGGTTCAAAGGATTATGTTATGTCAAAATGAAAAAGTAGGTATGTTACATGATTGTCATGCTGCAATGTTATGTATGGTTTTGATTTCTAAATTTTTATGTAAAAATATGTAACTTGTATGTTAATATTCTATAAGGATTTAAATATTAAGATATCTGTGGCTGTTGGATAATAACAGTTCTATTTTATGTTCTAAGGTGTTTGATATTCAGATAAGATAGTCATATTAAGCTTACTGTGTCCATTACAAGGTAATGCCACTAACATTTTTTGGATGTTCAACAATTGAGGTTTGCAGACCAAAAATAGGAGATATATTGGGCTAAGAGGACAGCCAATATATTGATCCTAGCCCTCCAAAGTCAATAAGACTCAGGACATAAAAGAACCTCAGCTGCAATGTCCTATAACTAGTTGAGTCCCTGATCTTCTGATCAAGGAGATTATGGAACCACAGAGGAAAGTTTCTACAATGCATAGTATGCCTAAGAAGAGTCACCTGGAGAGGAAAAATATCTTAATCTTTCACAGAAAGCAATTTGGTTAAGCAATGGCTGTGACTTATCCAGATGGCTGACACTGACAGAAGTACTAAGAGGTGCTGTACGTGGTTCCAAGGTCATTCCTGAGATTTAACTGACCTTGGTAGATAGCAAAAAGCCAAGCTTTTATTTATACAAGTCTCACCTTAACTTGGTCTGAAACATTCCCCAGAAAAGTACAGCCATGAGGTGTGCAAGGCAATGCCATAATAATATGCTAGCTGTAAAGGGTCCAAATTACTGACTCCTTCTGCCAGTTCCCAGCTGTACTAGTAACTCACTACGGTTATGGATTATTGGACTGTATAGGGATAACTTGCTGCGTACAGGTACTAAAATTCTTTGCACTAAAAATCTTTAGCCTAAACAAATAAGTTCATCAAGAATGGAAAGGTCTTTTGCAGAGTTCTCCAAACACAGCTTCTCCAACTGCAAATGAACACCCATCATTTACACAACAAAACAGAAAAGAGAGATGTGGTAAGTGGCTGGAGTTGGAAATTGGTCCTATGTGTGAGGACAGGACAAAGCCAGAGTGCCCAAAGCAGTCAAGCTACCTCAGTCTTGAGAAAAGCATCCTGCCTGGACAATCTCAGTCATTAGTCACTAGGCAACCTTGTGCCTGGCGATACTAACTTCACAAGATTATAAATTAACGCTCTTACTGTTGTTGTTCAGTCCTCTTTCCCATCTAGTAAAGAGGCCTCCACCTGACCCAGCTCTTGTCTCTTGTCTATCATTTCCACATTCCTACCACGTTCCTCCCTGGAGTACACTGAGAGACCAAAGAGTCCCTACAATCATTGGTGGCCAGGCCTCAAGATACAGACAGGATGACCAGACCTACTTGTCTCCCCAACAGATAAACAATATATTAACATTAGCATCAGTCACCTGGTGAGTAGCCTGGACCCTGCTGTCTATTTCTAAAAGGCCCTGGTTCTTCCCAGGTACACTGCTATGTGACCTGCTACCTCACTGGATCAATATTACCTAATTGGTTGAACTCGTAATCTTATTGGTTGATCTTAGCTTTGTCCTTCCATGTACCCATCTTGTGATTTTACACCCATCTTCTGATTTTGCTCTGTAAAAATTCATTTGTAAAGTGGGGTGCCATTTTCCCGGTCCCTTCCTATCTCTCTTGATAAAATTTCCCTTCTCTTCTGTTCTTCCTTAGAATTCATTGTTTGATTTGGGGGAACATGATCTCAGTGTATGGGACATTTAGCAGGTTGGGAGTCACATTTATTTCCCCTATATCAAGACCATCAGCAGAACTAATTATGTACTCACTTCCAGGAGGTCTCTGGCCTGTGTTCCTTACATATGCTGCACATCTGCTTACACTGCACCTCTGATTTCCAGCGGGTGACTCTGAAACAGTTCAACGGGGCATTGCTCCGATTCACTCAGCTGGGGAAAGTGGTTGTGAAGACAGACGTTTTATTTTCTTCTTTCTGATTTCCTTGATCTCTGCTGGATGCCCTGGTGGGTAGTAAACCATAAAGTTTTCTATGCCATTTATACCTTTTTTTGGTCATTTTGAAGGTGGGGAGGTGTGCAGGGTGAGAAAGGAGAGAGATGTTATCTTCTACCAGAAGCTAGAATTCTGTGAGGAGGTGACTGATAAATTTTACTTTGAACAGAGCTTGGAAGAAATAGCTAAAGTAAGTGTCTCCCTGTGCACTTCAGAGCTTTATGAGCACATTCCCCAGTTTGCTTGATAGAACAAATAGAAAACAATCCCAAATCATCTCTAGGTGTTATGTACAAGTATAGATGGCTGACAGGGCCCGCCTGGCAGCCTGGCAGCTTGGTAGGCCGGCAGACTGGTTCTTTAGGTTGAGGTGGCCCGGGACGATGATGCTGTGAGTTCCCTCTGCGATTCACAGAGATGAGTAGGTTTGGGTCCCTCCCACCTAAAAGCAGAAGATCAAGTGGAATATCAAGGGGTGGGGAAGCCTTTAATCGCTGCACTTGGGAGGCTGACGTAGGAGGACTGAGGAGCCAGCCGGCCTGGGCTACACAACAGGTGGGTGAAATTGAATGTAATTCGGTTTTTCTCCGGTACCGGAAACCGAACTCACGACCTTGCGCTTGCCAGGCAGGCGCTTTGCCGCTGAGCTAAATCCCCAGCCCCCGAAATTGAATGTAATTCGAAACCACTCTTCCCATGCACGGATGCAAAAATCAAAGCACGCCTTGCACCACTTAACATTAGTAAATCAGGAAAGACTTTTTATCCCAGACTCAGGTGCACCAAACATGGGGTGAGAGGGATTGAAAGGACACTGAGGGGACTCTCAGCCAGGGCTGTGCTAATTGCTCCTACCCAGGGAAGAGCGATCTGGCTCAGGTCCTCAGGGGGAGGAAGCTCCCGTCCCGTCCCGGCCAGCCCCTTCCCTCCCACAGAGCCTGCAGAGGGCTCTGCCTTCCTCCCAGGTCCCAGCTCAGTGGGAGGCTCATGGGTCCTGGAGAAGGAGCCCTGGGCTGAAAAGCCGAGCAGAGGCTTTGGAAAGCATTTGTGTCTAGTCTCTGAGGAAGAGTTTTCCAAGCAACTCTCTAGAGAAGGAAGGAGGAGGTGTCTGAGATTGGGCCACCTGAGACACCTGAATGTCCCTGCGTTGGGGCTCAGGGCCCCAGGGAGGAGAAGCTGGGACCTCACAACCCTGGAATCAGATCACCCTGGCAACAGGTGTCCCTCTCTGTCACAGTGATGACATCATAATATACGTTTAATGAGTAAAAGGAATTCCACGCATGACTGAATTCAGGGGCTCGGCGACAGTGCTCAGGGCTTTTCAGGCAAGCTTGGGAGGAGCTTGTGTGATTTTCAGAGATGGTGAAAATTAGTGTCTTAACATTTGAGGGGAGGTTGCCACCTGCTCACCAGTCCCCTGGGCCAGCAGGACAGAACCAGAGCTTGGACCCTGCACTGCTTCCTGTGTCTCTGTGAATAGAAGCTCTAGGCTCTCGGTAACATCTGGGAAGGTGTTTGAGTTCCAGGAGCCTGACTCCTCAAGGGCACTAAACAACACAGTGGAAAGAAAAGCTTTTGCTTCTGCTGTGGAGTGTCTCCATGTTCACTGCTTGCTTCCTAGTGGAGCCAGGCAGAATTTGCTTGCCTGTACTTCCATATGAGAGGACAGGAGGACAGGGGCCTTCAATGATGACGTTGGTTTGTGTTATGGCAGATGGATGCCCCCATGCACATAAATTGCTGCTGAGGAGGGACAGCAGGTCTTGGCTCGGTGATGGTCACTCCAAAGCTGAGCTCCAGAAGAGGGGAACTGGCTTCCGTGCATTTAACAGGGCTCAGGAATCTAGGCTGAAGGCCAAGTCCAACCAGACACCTAGTTTATAAGACCCAGGAATTAAGAGTGGTGTGTGCCTTTCACCCGCTTGAAATTAAATGAAAAGAAGGCAGTTTTGGCAGCAGTTGAAAGTGCTATGGAGTTGAAACGTCAGCACCCATGAGGTCTAGTTGGCACCAAGCCAGGTTCACTCACTCACATGGTGTCCGCTCCTGCCTTTGTGATCTAATTGCACTGTTCAGCAGGTGCAGGAGATGTAAAAATTTTTTACGGTGTGACTTTTTTTTAGAGAAAACTCTTGCCAGCTTCAGAATTAAGGACATGATTCCTGAAATCTCATTTTCTTTCATTTTGAAAAATCATTTCCATCTCTCTTACTCTGATGTATTGATACAATCAATAAAAAGTGAAGGGCCCTCTTTGGTCTCAAACACTGTTCTCAGCTCTGACCACTGGAGAGGTGTAAACAGTTTGGAATTGGAGGGACGAGTCACCCAGGGTGCAGGTTTTCCTGCTCCCCACTTTCCTGAAATTCTGCCCACAGCTCACTCTCATTAACACAGGCAGACCACAAGGGTTAACCCAGGCCTCGGTCCTTGGCATGAAGTCAGCCCTTCCTTTGGCACTGGAAGAAGATGAAGGGAAAGGCAGTCCCTGTCCCCGTGGGACTTGCAGTCAGTTGGATCAGCTAGGATTACTGGATTGAGACCATGGAATAAGGCAGCCAGGGGAAACCAGTGGATCACAGGGAGGCCTGAGGGACTTTAACTCACACCTGGTATTAAATGTTCCTAAAGTTGGTCTCTGGAAGGTGGGAACTGCTTGAGGTTTCCTGAGAGCATAACGTGTTGTAGTTCACTGTTCTCCCTGTGTCCATAGGTAAGGTCGTTGTGTCTTTTCTAGGACCATTTCTGTCCTCTGACCTGAGAATTTCCCTCTGACCAACACAATCTATGATGAATCCCTCCTTTAGACCCTTCATAGCTTTATACAGAGTCTGCCAAACAATGTAATGCCACTTCAAGAAAAGAAAAGCTTGTATAAATATTTTAACACTAAATTTATTGAGATAGCATGAGATTAACACAAGTTACCTCTGGCCTCTACACTTGCAAGACGTGCTCACAGTCCTGGCCTTTTGCTTCCAGATGTTTATTAGTATGGCCAACTGCTGTTTGGGTAATCTTGGTCTTTAAGACTGCTGCGTGTGTGTTTTCAATTTCTTCTCCAAAGACTGGCAGTGTAGTGGATATGACATCCTGTGTTATATGACATCCTCTAGGGTCCCCCATACAAGAGTAACTTCACCTGTTGAAAAAAACCTCATACTGTTTTCCTTTACCTGAAGTATGCATATGTTTTTGGTGGACTCTGTAGACATTTCTTTGTGATTCATGTGTTGCTTGACTAGAACTGGCCGTTGGTGATGCTTTTCCTCTGATGGATTCTGTGTTGTTTGGAAAAAGAGATGGCGGTCTGTCCACCTTGCCATTTTGGGATGTAGTTGAGCACGTGTAACACAGTAGGTGCCTAAAGACTGTTGATGGATGAACCTGAGAAGATGGTTAAGAAGAAAGACCATGGCCCAGGTAGCAGTCGAGATCTGAGAGACAATGGGGCTGGTGGCAGCTATGGACTGGACATTCCTCATCTAACAGTATTGGCTCTTCCACTCCTGGTGGTTGCTACCACGGGGGCAGATGTTCTGAGTTTTCAAGAGAAGCAGAAAACATTTTTCTTTGTGTGTCATATTATTATTATTGACAACTCTTAAAACTCCAAGAACCAAGTGCAGAGCAGACACAATAAAAATGAGACCCTTCTGTGAAGGGCACCTGGTCATGTTTCTCTCTGTGCTGTCACTCCTGGTGAGGCTGTAGACACCTGGAGAGCTGGGCAGGATGCTGAAGGACTCACAGTTTATTCTTGGGTTCCTCGACTTCCTTCTGCATGTCAGTGGTTTACCTGAAGCCCCTGAGAGCTGACTTGGTTTATTTTACTGAAGAGCCTTAGCATGAGGGTAGCTTGATCGCCTGCTTCCTTCACAGCCTGGAGCGATCCTGTGAGGTCTGGGGCACACCGAGAGGCAGAGCAGAGTGTGCTTGGGTTTCTCCCTACTTGACCTTCCTAATGAGGACATTACCCATTCGAGTCTCCTGTCTCCTTGCTTAGGACACACCACTGTGAAATATCCGTGTTCTTTGAGATTAGAAAGCCTGGTTTCCTCTCGGCTCCCCGCACAGCCTGATGAAGTCCAGGTGGCCAGGCTGCGGACTTCTTGTTGCATGAGAAGAATGTGCCACTGCTGGTTTAAACCACGTTTGTTTGGGTTTTGTGGCCCAGTACATTCTAACTGAGCCATGAGGGCTCCACTCTCTCTTCAAATCTGAGGTTGATATTTCCCGTGTCTTTGTCAATGGCAGCTCTTCTTAAAACAAAACAGAATCAGGTCTGTTCAGTTTGAAAAGCAAATCAACCCCCAGCAGTTGTTCTAAAAAAAGATAATCCCTTCTGCATTTACGTAAGGTGCATGCAAATCCGCCTGTGGGTGGGAGCACAGAGGGGCCCAGAGGGGTCCTGTGTGTGTTGCTTTGGTGTTTTCTTGCCACACTGCTCCCTTTCACACGGGACAGGCACAGTACGTAGTGTGCATACTGCCCGCGTGTTACCTCTGCCTCCTGACACAGACTTGAGACTATTTGGCCATGGGGGCATTTGATTCGCAGCTCCAGGACCACTGCCCTGTCCACATCTCCAGTGTCGTTGGTGTCCTCTGTCACCCTCGCGAAGTCCTGAGCTTCATCTACAGCCTACTTACTGGTTTCCAAACGTTGCCCGCTTTTCCCGTGCACCTCCTCCTTGTGAATTATCTTCTTCTTGTGTTGCCCTCCTGCTCTCTCATCTTTCAAATCAAGTCCCAGCTTCACTGACGGGGAAGAGCCTTCCTCCACGCTCCTGAATGAAGGCTGGTTCTCCCAGCCACTGAACGTCTCTGTCCAGGAGTCTGTGACACCACACTCATCACCCGAGGGTAATGAATCGTGTGTGCCATGACTCATTGATGGCTTGACCTGGGAGCTCCTCCAGGCTGGGATCTCAGTGCCCCAGAGAGAGGAGCGACAAACCTGGGGTGTGTGGGTGGGGCCTGCTGTGTGGTAGCTGTGTGGATGGATATATGGGGGAGTGCAGGTATAAACTAGAAAAAGCTCATATTGTCAGTGGTAAGTGCTAACAAATACTTTTAAAATTTAGATTTGAGTCATAAGTACACTGAATTTTAGAAAAGATGGGCGCCTAATAACTTCAGTGCTAATAACATCCCCCAGGGAGCTGTTTAATCCAGTCTGGTTACCGCACTTTCTGTAGTTCAGCGCCGCCTTTTCCGTGGTCACTCCCCTGTCTGGTTTCAGATAACTGAGCAAGACTTGGAAGGCTGTCACAGAGGAAGCGTCCAGCTAGCTGGTGGGAGTGCACTGAAGGGAGCCCGTGACATATTTCTTGAACAAAAGCAATACTAACGGCCCTGTTGACCGGTGGCCATTGACTCCTGTCATTTGTCTGCCTGAGCTAGTGGAACAGGATTTCATTCTAAGGCATATTCTTGACTTCCCAGGCCCTCGTCTCTCTGCAGAGATATTAAAGTTCTGGCTGAGCTGGATTTCAAAAGGCCAGGATGTGCCTTTGATTTAATGGTGTGATGCCAACTAAAGAAAACAAGGCCATAAAATAGAGATGTGGCTCTCCTAACTCATGTCTAGAGTCAGAACTAGGAGGGTTAGGAAAGGGAGGGAACAGTAAGGAAATGTTAGGGTCCCAGCAAGGTCTTCCGTGCTGTGATGAAGTGGGTTTGCAGGTGTGACGCATTGAGCTGTGGAGATTAGAACTCTTATTCCATGTGAGCCCAACTACTAACGGTAATAATACAGTTAGCAAGCACAGCGTTTACTACATTTGCTGATACTGTGATAGGTCTTTCCATCGGTTAACTCGTTTAACCCCTACTATGACCCTGCACAGTAGAAAGCACTCCCACCTCCCTTCTTTACAGATGGACAGACAGATCAGGACAGGGTGAATAACTCCCTCAGCATCACCCAGCCACCAGGTGCTCACGACCACCTTAGGAGGGCAGCCAGTCTCCTGAGAAGCCAAGAGACATATCTTTAGGGCATCACTAAACTGTCATCAGAATCGTCCCTTCCCCCTCTCCAACCCACAAGTCCGAACAAAACATTCACAGAGGCTCCAGGAAAACATACTTGTTTGCATTGCTGCATATTTTTCCAGAAATGTGACTGAACATGGTACTTTTATAAAGAGAGCAGGAGGTGACATGAATTCACAAAGACAAAGAAAAGAGAGACGAGGTGGCAATGAAATCCGGCAATGACAACCTGGTGCAGCACATAGATCAGCCAGTGGTAACGGACTTCCAGAGACAAACACGGTTTAACTGGCACTGGGGAAATGCAGAAGAAATGAAGCTCACTGGGCAGAGGTCTGAAGGGTCTCAGGAACGGTGGGCCCCGTGACAGCTGGACATGCAGACGTGAGGGAAGCTGACAGCATGAAGATTCCCCAGAGACTCTCGGAAGAGGTGGGTTGTTATCATCATCCCTTCTGTGACTCACTTCAGAGCTGGGAGGCCAGGCCCCTGTCTCCCTTGTGACCTCCCCTAGGCTGAACGGTCACCATGGAGATGGACAAGCCTGGTGGAAACCACAAACCCTGAGAAACTACAAAAACTGCTGAAGCCAGCTAGCCCAGCCGTGTCACCCTCCGGGAAAGACAGCCACCTGCCAGGCCCTGTCTGTGGACCCAGATCCTCCAGACTGCCTTCCAATTTCCTCACCTTGAAATACAAACAGGAAGCAAAGAGCTCACAAACACTGGGAGAAAATCCTAAAGTAAAAAGATAGAGTGGGAAAGAAAAATAAAGCAAAAATGAACAATGAGAGGAAAAAAGGTGAGGTGAAGCCTAGGGGTGATCAATGAGCCCTTCCTTCACATTTTTAGAGAGAAATGATTATGAGCTGAGAACACAGAGGTGGCCCACAGCTTATCCCCTTTGGGGGAGAACCATCCATGGGGGACAGGTGAGACAGCACATGACTGAGCAGGTGCACCAAGGGACAGGCAGCTACCAGGAGCCCGGAACGAGGTCCTTCCAGTCTAATCAGAGTCCAGCACTGCGGTGGAGACAGGGCTTCACACCACACTTCCGGTGTGGTGACTGGATGCATGGCAGGGCAGGAGGCAGAGCATCATGGGTAATCCCCACGGCACAGCGTTTAATGAATAGTCTGCAAAAAAGAGTTACGATGAGAATCCACACCCCATCTCACTTATCTCCAAAGTCAGTCTCCTCCTTCTACCCCACAGAGGGAGTGGAAGCGTGGGGTAGGATTTCGCGGAACACCCTCCTCGTTTGTGCCTGGCCAACATCCATTCTGCCTTCTTTTCCAGCAGCACTGTAAATTCCCCTCAGGGCACCGCACTCCACTGTGGACGCCTTTACGGAGCATCCTGTGGGCCCTGTGTCTGCCCTGTGCAGATTGATCTACCTGTAGCACCTGCCCTGCAACACTCCTGGGGGAAGCTCTTGCTGCCCCCACCTTGTCACGGTGGAGAAGAATGCGGACCAGAGCTGAGAAGCCCTCAGGAGGCTCCAGGTGTGGCCGGGCCAGGACTCCAGGCCGGGTGTGCCTGCTGCAGCCTCTCTTCATCCTTGTCACAAATCCAGGAAAGCATGGGGAAACTACTCAGGCGGGTCAGAGAATTTCATGGGTTTATGTGAAAACTCTTCATGAATTAAAAAAAATTGAAGGAAAGGGTTTCTCCTTTGTTTTGGAGCAGAGTTCTGCTGCTGTGCAGCCCAGGCCAATCTCACAATCACACATTATGGACTCAGGCTCCTGTGTGCGGCCACCTCACCTATTACAAATGAGAGCTTTTAGGGTTGGTGATAGCTGGTGTGAGAATGACGAATTAATCAGCCCACCCTCTCCATCTAACAGCAGCAGCTTCACATTTCTTCATTTCTTCACATTTGACTTATTTTGCCTGATCAAGCTACGATATTGACATTACCCATTCATTCAACAGCAGGTTTTCTATAATTACGTGTGTTTGGTTCTCTGCTTGACCCCAGTGCTTCCAAATTGGATTGGAAATGGCTGTTTACCATAAGGAGGCCCTGGTTCTAGGACCCACCAGGCGTCACCCCATTCTGGGCCTGGAAGCGGGAAACGGGACACAAAAGTGCCCGCAGCCATTCATATAGCTGCCGGCACAAACCTGTCCACTGGAGAAAGAAAGGCTCAGGACAGAGAGCGTGGAGGAGACAGGCAGAGGTACAGCGCAGCATCCACAGCCCTGGTTCTGTTGGGCCTCATCCTCACTTGGGTCCACTCTAAGCCTATGAATTCTCTCTTTGGTCTGAACCTGCTCTTTGGGTATCTGTCACTTGTGACCAATAGACCTTGAGCTTTCCTTCCGGCTTCACGGAAGAGGTCTCAAAGGATGAGAAGAAGGTTTCTGGGAAAAGGACATGTCACTCTGGGCAGGGTAAAGAACATTTGCAAAGAGAGCTGAGGTCCTGCAAGCACCTGGCCCTGGTTGGAAGAACCAGAGTGTCACTGGTGGAGACTGCACGAATGCTTAGCATGCCGAACCCAGGCAGGAAGGGGACCCAAGTTCATGAGTGGGGCCCGGACTTCAGCATGGATTCTGGGTATAGAGCTCTATGCCTAATCATCTCCAGGTCACCCGGACAAAGTAGACAGCATGGTGCCCCCTGGAGAGGGCCATGTGTGAGGTCAGGGTTCCCAGGCGGCCTTCCCAAGAGGGAAGTGAAAAAGCAACAGAGAAAGCTGCTCCAAGAAAGCACATATGGGATGGTGCAGAGGCTGGGGCCTCATGTAAACGATCTGAACTCGACACTGAGTCCTAAGCACAAACTTTGAAAGTATCCTACTTATTCCTCCTTGGGTACTTATCCTCTGATTCTCAAATTCCTAAGGCTAGACCTCTCCATCACATAGGGAATCCAACAGCCCTCCAGGTGAGCACATGACCCAGGAATATCCAGTCAGTGTGTGCCAGCCAATAGACAGAAGTGATTGGTTCAGATGTGGTCACATGACCCTGCCCCACTGTCCTGCCATGGGATGTTTACACAGCCATATGCCTTGCTGATACCCATTGCTTCCACATGGGGATTTCAGCTTGCACTTTGCAGTTGGATGCTGTAGAGCGATCCATGCCTGTCTCCTCCTCACCGGACTTGGGTGAGAGAAGCTAGTTCTTAGGAAACAGGCAGTGAAGGTACCAACACTGAAAACGCACAGCTCTGTTTTCCCGTGAAGGCCAAATTACACTGCAAGTCCCCGCATCCAAATTTCCTATTTAGTCCCAGCCCACGGATTGGCATTTCCTTCTCTGGAAACTCATTGCCAAGCATGACCTGGAAGGCAGTGTCCTTCCCAGACAGCTCCATAATGGAGCTGGTCATTCACTCCCATTTTTATGGTGTGGAGGTGGCCTGTTGGGTGGACATGCATTGAGTTCGGGAGAGAGAGGGTGCAGTCTCCGGTTAGAAAATGCAGTTTTGGTTCTGCTGGAACTGGAAACTTGTTTCACAGCCAGAGGGAGCTGATGTCCCTCGCACCACCTTTAAATGGGGCTGCAATATCCCTGTGGACTCTGAGGTTGTTTCCCCTGCTAGGCATAGTAACTGACTTTGCTCCAGCCCGACCAGTCCATTTAGCCCACCCTCCTTCTCTCCTCAGAGATTTTGAAGTGTATGATAAAGCACTATATTGCAAAGTTGATATTTAGAATGTAGTCCTCTTGTATAAGTGGAACTTCATACCTACTAAATGGCAATACCTTATTTTCCCTGCCTAAGGCCTTGAAAAAGAACATTCTACTCTCTGCTTGTATGAGTTGGACTATTCTGGATTCCTCCAATAATTGAAATCATGTGGTATTTGTCCTGTGTCTGGCTTATTTTGCTTACCTTCAGGTTTACCTTTACTGTAGTTTAGTGACAAGTTCAGGGAGATGGCAGGAGCCAGGTCACTGGTGTGCGGCCTGACCCAAGGAGTAAAAGATTAAAGGAAATGTGGAGTCACCGAGTGGTGTGGATTGAAGACGGCGCGGGCAGATTTGTGCTTTGGAATCACGGCTCTGGCTGCTGGAGGGAAACCGGATGTCAGGATGCTAGAATAGTTACTGCTAACTGGCAGAGCCCTATGCCCCAGATATTGCTGTAAATACTCTAAATATATTAACTTATTTACATGGCTATTGTTAGATAATCCTGTTTGCGTATCGCAGATTGGGAAAGTACAGAGCAAACAAGTTAGTTAGCTTTCCCAGGGTCACAGAACAAGTCAGGGATGGACTCCAGCGCAGTCTCAGGGTCTTTGTGTCAACCTATGGAGAACTTTCATGGGACCAGGTGGAGGGTGGGCGGGGAAAGGGGAGAATTCACATTTGCATCAGGCGCTTGCTTACCTGGGCAGAGCCCCCAGGGGAACACAGATTCCTTCATGCAGACTCCATTCTAATTCAGAGCTTCCCCAGGGAGGAGTTCTGAAAGCCTAAGTAGCTAGTGAAAGAGTAGATGCATCAGTGAGCAAATGCCTTTCAAGTTCTGGGCAATTCCATAGCTCTCTACGTAAACATACTTTTTTGATCCTCAGACCAACTCTGGAGTTTAGGGAGATTACTACTGTCATTTTACAGCGGCAGATGCTAAAGCCAAGGGGGGTCTGTAACTTGCCTAGTCACTAGGTTGCTAGAGGAATGCAGGATGGTCTTCTAAGGGAGATTCTCCCATGGCTCAAAGGAGCAAAGACCACTTAAGAAGGAAAAAAAAAAGAGAAGTAAGTCCAAACTTCTACCAGTTCATCTGGAGGTCATTAAGGAACAGAACATGAGGAAATTGCAACACATGGAAAAACCAACATAGAAAAGGTGCATCTATCTCAGAGGCCGTTGGGTTTCTTGGCTTCTCATGCTGACTTCTTCCTCTGTGCCTCCACATCAGTCTCTTCCTGTCCAGTCTGTGTGTAGGTCCCAGGGTCAGCTATACCACAGTGCCAGTGCTCCATGCCCCATTCTTGCTTAATGCCACTGAGAGCATCTGATTGGCTGCTGGTCAGCCAATGGCTTGACAGACTTGAAACATTCACCCTTGGACTTGTCTTCAGAAGGGCACTGGGGCACACTGAACTAGGGAAGCCACTTATGAACTTTCCTGGGGAGGTGTTAAAGAGTGCCATTAAAACAAAGAGGAATGTGGCATGAGGAATTTGCTCTTATTGATCCAGAGACAGAGGGAAATCTGTAATAAATTCATTCGTGTCTCCAAGTGCATGTAAGCTTGAGCTCCCCGAGGACTTCTCATTCTTGAGCTACTTAATTTATGTGCAGTGCCCAGTTGGTGTTGAATACTGTGCAGTGGGGTAAGGGTGCATATGTGATATAAGTTGTGCCTGGATACAGTCACCAAGTGTATAGGTCAGCTTTCCATCACCATAACAAATACCAGGGATAGTCAGTTCATAAAAAGAAAAGGTTTACTTAGGCTCACAGTTTAGGAGGTATCAGTCCATGGTTGGTGGCACTGTGGCTTTTAGGCCTGTCCTGTGGTGAGGGAACACATCATGATATTGGCATATGGCAGAGCAAAACTTCATAACCAGGAAGCAAGAGAGGAGGAGAAGGGACTGGGGTCCCACAATGCCCTTCAAAGGCATGGTCACAGTGACCTACAGATCTCCCCTTGGCCCACCCTCTGGAAAGTTCCACTCAGGTCTTTAAGAAAAAAGCCTTTGGGGTATACTGTAGGTCTGAAATGCCACCAGCCCAACATGCTGATGAATGTTCTGCATCAACCAAAGGCCCCAGTGTCTTGAACAGGTTGTTTCCTTCACTTTAGGTGAATCAGTGATGAAAGGCAAACTGGAGGAAGAGATGGTTGTGTTCACTTTGGTGAAGGTAACAGATCATGACAAGTGTACAAGGAAATTTCCCTAAGAGAGCCTCTTTTGGTTATGTGTACAACTCTGCTCCTTTATTTCTAGTGCCCTTGCAACTGACTAGGATATTCTCTGCTTAGGATACGAGACACTGGCTTTCACATCAGCAGACTCCTACTGAATGTCACCTAGTGATGGTGAAGAGCTTATTGTAGCATGAGTTGCTAAGTGTTAACTGCCCTTGACCTTTCTTGGATTTCAGGGTGTCTGGGGATTCTCAGAGAAATGAAGTGGATGTGCCGTGTCCCCTGACAGTTGCTGAAGCCCATTGTCCAGACTGTTGCTGCACTGAGGTCGTGTATTGATGACCAGGCTGATTCAGTTTACCGATGGTTGGGTCCGTGGACTGTCCAGTGTTTGCCCTTAAAGCACGGCAGTTCTGACATCTTTAAGATTTTACCTTCCCTCTTAGATTTCTGGTCTTTCTTGGTTTTGTTCTACATGCAATAACTGCATGTCAAGTAAATGTCACTGTGTACAGAACGAAACCAAGAACAATGGAAATCCAAGCAGGGACTGGGGAGGCCACCGATGTGGGAGGCCAGTTGGGGCCACCGCTGGGATGTGTGGCCCACGTTAAGACAAGTGAGATGCTGAGCAGATGACTGACTCCAGAAGCTGCAGGTTTTCCTCTGAGCAGCAGCCTCATCATGCACACCACTGACAAAGCAGGGGGACAGTTTGCTCACCCCTCTCCCAGATAGCCTCGGGTTCATGGCACCAATCCAGGTGTGGCTATGAGAGTGACCTCACAGCAGGGCCATGGCTGGTAACCTCAGGATCACTATCCCAGGTGCCAAGTGACTTATTATCTGCTTGTCACTTTATTGATGCTTTTTAATTGATTAAAACAGATGATTTTTATTATAAACCCTTTATAATCATTGTGAAAATAAGCTAAATCTACTGAAGATATGCTACCTAAAGAGAATAGACTTGTGCTTTGTGACTCACGCTCAGTCTTCTGGTTTTACACAGGCAGCATCAGCGGAAGTTAGTTTGACCTTTGATAACTTTGTTAACAGGATTTTGTCATGAAACTTTCTTCTACATCCTCAGGGAAGCGCAGTGCCCTCCCTCTGGCCCTCCATGAACAGGAAGGGAGTGAATTTCACTTTTGGGTGCCAATAGGTGCCAGGTCCTTTTGTTCCAGGTGCAGGGCACAGGGATTGGCAAAGTTTCCTGGTCACTTCCAGCTCTCTGTCTAGAGGACTTGGGGTGCTCTCACTTCCAATTTGCACAAGGTTTTTCTGCACAATGCTGACAGGAAGCAGCCACTTTTCCTCGATCTCTGTGCCAGCTACGATTCCCCTCCCCCTCAGCCCTTTGAGCTACGATTCCCCTCCCCCTCAGCATTCCCCTTTGAGCTTGATTTGCAAAGACAGATCTGGACTCCTTCATTGGAAGGAAGGCTGGAGGATGTGTGCAGGCCAGGTACAGTAAGTGTTGCTATAACTGTTTGTATTTTGTTCCTAGACCTCTCTGGTCAAACATGGATTGCTTCCCCCAGGTAACATTGGAGTAAAGACAGACATTTCCTATCTCAAGGTGGTTTTCTCAACATGAGTAACAAGCCCTGGATACCTAGAGTTTTGCATAGAGATTGGGCTCCTTCTATACATGTGTAGTTATATATATATATATATATATATATATATATATATATATATTTGCTATAATGTTTGATTATTTCAAACATTAATGGATGTCTTGATAAGTTCTTGGTTAAACTAATTTTTATCCAAGATTTCTCCCTTTCCCCCCGCCCCTTGTTGCTTGTTCCGTACTAACTGTCAGGGAAATTTTAATTTTTTCTGTATGCATACACATGACATTTGAATTTCATCAAAAGTTTTATTTTCCTTCAGTGTTTTCTACTGATTTTTACTAAAATATTGTTTTGTGTACATATAATCCCCTGATAATTTGTCTACCTACCCTAGGTGGGAATTTATTCAAAATTTATGTTTTTGTTGTCACTGTTGCTAGATTCACTCTGACTGCCATTACAGGGTGGGAATTCATGCTAATGCCATTTACTTCCCATTGCACCTTGCCTTTTAGTCACCAGTGTGCTATGAACTACTGTGCTGGCATTTTTCATAATGACCCTTTAAAGGACAGACTCCATTTACCAGCATACCCGCGGCATTGCACCTGCTGTGCTTCTATACTCACTGGTGTTGTTACATTTCTTTTTGTCATGTGATTTTATAATTTCTCACCACTAGTTGGCCGTTATTCCAAATCCAGAACTGTTTTCATATGTACAATATAGTGCATATTGTATTTACATGAGCAACATCATATATTTTACTTACAAAACTATTTTAAAATCACTTTCCATGCATATAGGATGTAAAGCACAGGTTTTCTGCCATAAATATTTTCTTAAGGAAAAAGGAGTGTGTTTTATGCTCTGTTATATCTTGTAGACCGGAAATAAACTACTATCCTTCCAGAATGTTCTGAAAGGGATGCCAAATGCATAAAAGGAAACTAGCCTTTATTAAGCGTAGCATTTTTGTAAACTATCTTAGTTAAATTTCCAATATGGTTGCCAGATAAACTAAAGGACACAGAGTTAAATTTGAATTTCAGATAAGCAAGGAATTGTTCTTAGCATATAACAAATATTGCATGGGATACACTTACCCTAAAATCATTTGTTTATCCCAAGTTCAGAATGAACCGAGTGTCCTGCCATTTATTTACTAAATCTAGCCATCCTGCCCTTAGATGACCCTGTGTGATTCCAGCCCACACTGTTTTCTCTTTGCTCTGCCTGTGCAGTAGTTTCCCTGTGTCTAAAGAAAATATTCTTTGGGAGGCTGTGGGAAGCTTGAAGTAGCTTTCAACATAGAGATGGGGAGACTTCAAATGTTGAATTTGGTTATTGATAATCTTCCTTATGTGTCTAAGATGACAGAAAAATGAAGGCTGTCTTCACGGCACACTGCATCAGAGAGTAGGTGTGGACACTGCAGTCACAGATTGTCCATACTGGAAGTAATCCTGGTCATCACCTCATACGGGTTTGTTGTATCCACGGAGCGAACACAACATTGCCCTCGATAATGGCAGGGCCAAGATGGCCGGATGTTCCCAGCCAGGGTTACTTCACACCACCAGTTGGTGTTTTCCAACTGAAGTGTGCAAGACAGTGGTTGGGAGACACACAGACAAGACAGAGCCACATGAACTGGGGTCAGAACAGAGTTGCAGAGATTCCTTCGGGAGCTGTCTGTGCACTTTCTCTGGCTCCTGGGCCCTCGTGGAAGTCTTCTCAAGCTCTCTGCCCTTCCCATTTGTACATACACATGCACACTCAGACTCACACTCACACACACATATCCGTGGGAACAGGGTTCTCTTGAATATCTGTTTTCTTTCCAAACAGAAAGCCAAAGGCCAATTTCTGTCACAGACAGATCCTCCAGCTGTTGGGACACCATTTCAATAAATCTTCTTCCTTCTCACCTGAACAGAAAATGTCACTTCTCTCTCCCTAATCTCCAATGCAAACCTAACATTTTGGCTTTACATTTCTCATGCTTACACAACACAGCTTTTAAATTCCACTGAAATCTACCTTAATCGTAAGCACTGAGATAACCTCATATAGCCCTTGATCTGTTAGCAAATAGAACATCGCAAGCCAAGAGAGTTAACATTTAATGAAACAGGAGAGTATCTCATGGACTGCGCATGGTGATGCTGCATTTCATTTTTCCCCAAATGCGAGATTTTGCAAGTGTTCTCAACATGCAATCTTTCAGAAAGGACACCTGCATCACAGGTGATTACAGTTGGACATGGCTACCTCATAGCTTCCTTTGAGAACAGAATGGAATGTAGGAAAGGCACATCCAAAGCCTTGAGGGCTTTTTGAATTGATGGAATTGTTTTAAAGAAATTAAAACTAGGGAGGTTGTTGGTGACCTCGAGTTTGAGCATTTGTGAGAACATTTTAAGATTTCAGAAGTTTCCAAGCACACCTCCTGCTGAGGTTATTATTAGAAAGGTCTCTTCTCACTGATCTGAACAGAGGGTTACTGTCTTCTGGGGTGTGTATAGCTCATTACCAGTGGGTTTGTTCTAAATCTGTGCTCTTTTCTTCTCTAAGAGAAGTGGATAGAAAAAGGCTTTCTGATCAGCCATTTGTTGCAGTCTGCTGAATTAAATCTTTAAACCCATAGATGGTCTATGAAGAAGCAATATGTATGACAAAGAAGCAGAGATATTACAGGTTTGTCTTTTAGACAAGATTTGCACAGAAATTTCAAATCATGAAGAGAACATAATATACAGTCCCTGTTGTTGTAGGGGTCAGAGGGGTCATGGCCAGCTTCCACAGAGGACGTCATCTGGAGCTTGCTCTATGACGTTCTCTGGCTTTTAAAAACTGGATGAAAATGCTTCATTTGCATTAATGCACTTATTTTCCCTTTGAAATGTGCTCTAAAAACAATGGTACGGGAGGAAATTGGATTTGTGTATACTTTTAAAAGGTAAACACTGGTTATTTTAAAACTCTATCTTAAAAAATAATTTGACCCAGCTATCCTCCTTCTGGGTATCTTCCCAGAAGAATTAAAAGCATCATGCCACAGCGATACGTACACACCCATGTATACAGCGGCACACTTTGTATTAGTTAAGGCTTAGAGGCAGCCCAAATACTCGTCAATCAATGAATGGCTAAAGAAGATGTGTTGTTTTTTTTTTTTTTATACAATGGAGTACTACTCTGCCAACGAGAAAGATAAAATTGAGACATTTATAGCTAACTGGACAAACCCTGAGACCACAATCACAAGTGCAATAAATCAGACACACATGTGTAAATATCACATGATCTCTCTGGTGCGAGAAACTGAAAATGAAAATGAGATCGTAAATGTGCAGCAGATATTGTGACGGGGAAGAAGCTGTTCAGAAGGAAAAGGGAAGTGGGAAGGGGGAGGGGAAAGGGAGGAAGGAGAAGAAAAAATGACGAACGAAGTGTAAAACGAACACCAAGCTTTGTGAACAGGGAGAGGAAGGGGGTTTAAGAAGAGGGATGGGAATGGGGGAAAAAGGAGGAATCGAAATATATCATGTACAGATACAGGTTCGCTTAGGGAGTGTGGTCATTCTGTGTACCTAAATTGTACCCATAAACTTAAAAAAGAAACAATACTGAAATAAAAAACCAACATACGTCAATAAATCTAAAGGACTGTTAGATTGTAGGGGATGATTTGCCTTGTGCTCTGTGAGTTCTGAGCCGGGCTGGGCATGACACCGGCCTGGAGCACAGACAGCAGCCCTCTTCCTGTCGGGACCAAGGATCAGTGTCTGCTTAAATGGCACCGCAGTCACCAAAACAAAGCACTCCCTCTGGAAGCAAGCTGCTCGGAGCAAGGAAAGGCAAACGTACCTTCGCCGCCAAGGGCTGGGCCCCGGGTTCAGAGACACAAATTTGGAGCACGCAGGCAGATTCACAGCACCGTCTTTGCTTGGACAGATAAATAGAGCGATTGGAGGGCAAATATCACCGTGCTGTCTCACGGGGAAGCGCCCAGATTTCTGGCTCTGAAGATGGTCTGTCCCCTCCGTCCTCTGACATCAGCGTCGCTGCATCGGTCACGTCGGCCCTGACACCTCTCCTCCCGTGAGGGATGAGCCCATTAGAGAGGCACTAACCACTAGAAACTGCCGCAGCCCTGGAGCTGAAGACGGAACCTTTCACCCGTGCGGGGTGATGAAGACAGAGTGCTGGGTTTCCTCCAGGAGCAGAAGGAAATAACGCCGGCGTTTGGTGAGGGCCCCAGAAATGAAGGCAGCTTTGCAGCCAAGCCAGGGCCATGGATGGAACTGCAGGGAGAGACCAACGAAGACCTGGGTCCTGACGAAGCATCGTTAAACGTCCTGCGGGCCACTCTGCTCTACAAATGGTTCGAGGGTGTTTATTTGAAAATTGTTTTAGTTTAGAAAAAATTACATTTAATTAAGAGTTCCCACAGTCCCCTCTTCCTGGCTATGACAACTTCTCAGATTTTCATTGTTTTTCTTTTAAATAATAGTTTAAATTTTTTTAGGAGCGCGGGTTATGCATTCTGCAGAATGCCTCTCAATTGGGTTTCAGGGGAGAATTTTCTCAGTGAGGGCTGTGTGGGCGAGGATGGTCACAGAGGGGAAGTCCCCTTCCCATCACGCGGTACCCAGGGTCCTAACTTCACCGTGTCTCATCACTGGCTGTAGGTCTCATCACCTGAGATAGGGCTTCTCGAGTTTCTCCACTGTAAGGCTACCTTTTCTCCATTCCCAGGGTGCACATGTGGAGTGGAGCTCCCACACCAGCCCACCCTGCCCAGGCGCTGTGTGGTCACACTTCCCGTCTGTAAGGTTGGAGCGCTGCGCCAATGATGCAGAAGTCTTCTGGATGGGAAATTCTCTATGCTCCACCATTTTTATCTGTTCAATCATTTATCTGCCAGTGTGAGTGCATAGGTATTTATATTTTTACTTATAATGAAATACTACTTTATTTTGTTGCTTTGGTTGCTCCAACTTTGACCATGGAGAACCTCTGTGTTAGAGTCCCATGTTACGTTGACACCATCTTGTCCCGCAAATTTTCCCTCCCTTCCTTCCTCTCACCCTCTCCTCTTCTTCCCTCCCTCAATCTCTCCCTTCTTTCTTTTAGTCTTTCCTTCATATTTCTTTTCATGCATGGCAAAAGGCCCTAGGTTCATTTTATATATTTACTTTTCTGTCCTAGCATCTGGAGGTTCACTAAGGAAAGCTGGTTAATTTTACTGGAGGTTGGCATTAGAAACCATATTTTGAGCATGAGGTCTGCTCGCCACTGCTGGGAGTCATTGCTTCTTGGCTGCTGAGCTGAAAGAGCAAATAATACCAGTGTGTATGCTATCTGTGCATTTATCTGTATCTGTAACTGCTTCATGTGCAATTCCTCCTATCCATATTAAGATAGGCGTAAGAGTCCATGCTGAGTCCAGCTCCCATCCATTGCCACACGGACCACTCTGCCTCCTTCCTTTCATTATTTACCATCTCCCTTTCCACCCCTGAGAAGCCTGGCCCCCAGCATCCTCCATTAACTTAATTCCTCAGTTCCTGCACACTTACACAGTGGAGCAATTCTTCCCCAGTACACACACGGAGCATCACTTGATTCGTGAAGGTGCCTCGCCCATGGGCACAGTTTGTTCTGCCTGGAGTCCCCCAGACGCCACTCCTTTCCAAGCAGAGAACACGTCACTCTCCCACCCCACTCAGGAAGTTGATTTTATGTTCTCTTAATACAGTTACATGTTTTCCCTCTACATTCTGGCTTTCTTCCACATTCTTCCAACCACCTAATTCATTTTTTAAGGGTTCAGACATTAACTCAATGCTTTCAGTTTTATGGGTTTTGTCCAACACAGAGTGTCCCACACCCACCATTACTGTATCACAAAACAGTGTTACTGCTGTAAAGTATTCCTGGTCCTTTCCTCTCCTCCTGCTTCTTGAAATGCTGCCAGTAATGGGTCTTTGTAGCTGTCACTATAGTTTTACTTTTTCCAGAATGTCACATGAGTGGAACAATAGAATATGCATCCTCTTTTATACTGCGTTCCTTCACTTAGCACCTGATTTTCCCATGTGTCTCAGGACACATGCAGGTGTTTGGGATCTCATTTCTTCCTGAGTATGGGTGATATTCCATTGCATGTGTGCACATTAGCTTATTAATACATTCACTCATTGTTAGATTTCAGCTGGTTTGGGACAATGATGGATGAGGTTTCTAAGATTCCCATGCACATCTCTCCACGGATATAATAGTTCAAATCAATTGGGTAAATATCTGGGAGTGTGACTATTTTATTGACACTTTATTTGGTTTTCTAAGAAATTGCCAAATTTTCTCCTGAAGCAGCCAGACCCTTTGTATTTCCCCCACAGTGAATAACAGTGGATTCCACTTTGCATCTTTGGTTCAGCTGGTGTTTGTACAAGTTCTCCAGAACTTCGACACAAAGTGCTACAGGGTGTGTGGCTTAGAACAGCAGGGATTTGTTGCCTCACAGTACTAGAGGCCAGAGGTTGAAATTTCAGCATCAACAGGACCATGGTCCCTCTGAGGGACCTAGGGAAGGATCTATTCCACAGCTCTCTCCTAGTTCCTGGTAGCCTCAGCCATCCCTTGGCTTGTGGATGCAGCCTACTAACCCTGACTTCAGCACCACACAGCTGTTTTTACTATTTTCCCTCTGTGTGGCTGTCTCTGTGTCCAAATACCCACTTTTCATTAAAACATCAGTCATACTAGATTGTGTTCTGCCTCAGTGACCTCATTTTAATTTCATTACCATTGTGAAAATCTTATCTCCAAATGAGCTCACATTCTGTGTTACTAAGGTTTAGGACTTCAGCATATTGTTTTTATGGGACACAATTCAACTCATAAGAGTATTGTTGGTATTTAGCACTTTAGCTACTTAAACAGGTACATAGTAATATGTCATTGTCAGTTCAGCTTGTAATTCCCCAATGACAAGTGAAGTTGAGAATCTTTTCATATGCTATTGGCCATCCGTGTGTCTTCTTTACTAAGTGTCTGTTCAGATTGCTTGCGTATATTTTAATTATACTCTTTGTCTTCATTTTGTTGAATGTGAAATGTTCTTTGAATGTTTTATTTGAAAGATGTTTAATTAAATATGGGTGTGAAAACATTTCCTCCAAGTTTGATGTACCTAGCCATTCTTTTAAGTGTACTGTAGAACAGAGATTTTCACTGTAGTAAAGTTCAATTTATCATTTATTTCCTTCATGGACTTGTTTTTGGTGTGATATCTGAAAAGTTATCAGAGCCAAGGCCGTTTATTTTGAATTTTTTTAAAAAGAGTAAAACTAATAAAAAATTAGAAACAATACAGCATTTCACCAAACAAGATGATAGCAATTCAACAATGGTTATTATATTGTATATGGTTGTCTTCAAATTAGTTGTACATATTACCAGATCTAAGCATGCAAAATTGATCCAAAAAAGTAAAAAGAAAAAAATTGAGCATGAACTGTTCCTTTTGATAAACCAATAGAAATCAGCAGTGCAATTCTCCCACCTATCCTTATATGCACATATATATTTTTTCTTTTCCTTTTCCTTTTTTCTCTTCTCCTTTCCCTCATCCCAGTTGTTCCTTCCTTTTGAGCAGTTTCTTTCTCTTTCACAATATCTGTGGTACCTTTTGGGTTTTATTTGCTCTTTCAGGTTCTTACACTAGGCAGGCAATATGATGTTTACACATGAGGGTCTGATTTATTTCACTTATGAGTATGGTCTCTAGATGCATCCAAAGGTGTGGTATTTTTATACAATGGAGTATTACTCAGCTATATAAAAGACCCAAGCCCATTTAATCCTTCTCTCATTATTTCACTAAATTTTAAAACAGTTTTGTGCTTACAGTTTAGGTTTACAATCACTTTGAGTTAACGCTTGTGAAAAACGTAAGGGCTGCGTCTGGATTCCTTCTTTGCCTGTGTATGTTTAGTTGTTTGAGCATCAGTGACTTAAAAGACAAGAGTGTGGAAGGTGCTCTTTGAAATCGGAAAAGGGGTGTTGCAAAACCCCTTCCTTCAAAGGGAGTCAGAGTGCGATGGTTCTGAAAATGGTCAGCCTCTCCCACTGCCAAACCACGCAAACATTTAAATGACCTCCGAACAGAGGAGAAATGCAGCGCATGTCCAGCAAACACAGTTTTGAGACGTAGCTGACAGCTTGCCTCTGAGATCATTTGTAAGACCTTAGAACGCTCCCCTGTAGTGCTGTGTAGAATCGCACACTCACAGGAAAGGCCTGGGAGAGGGGCGTGGAATCTGGCTCTTAATCAAACAGTAGGGCCTCTGTGAATTTTATGGGAGGATGTTTATGTAGAAGATGTTCCGGTTTGTGGTTTCTGTTTAGTGGAGTTAACACCAATGGTGTTTGCAGGAAGTCCGTGCAGAGTTGGAGATGATTATATCAGCAGAAACACTGCCATCTTGAACTTAGAAAAATAGAGGCAACGTAAAATCGAGCACAGCATTTTGCATCCCCACATTCTGCAGCTGTCCAGCAAGCTGAGAAAGTAACTCAGCTGCAGATATGTGCTTTCTTTCAAGCTTTCTCCGCTCAGAAGCGGAGCTGAGGGCCAGGGGCATTATTTCAGGAAACCTCCAGTGTATTCCTGGCTGTGTCAGAGTTGCCACGGACCCTCCCTGCTTTATGGATCTACCGTAATTTTCTGTCATGCTGCACAGGAACCTCTAGAGTGATGAGTCTTCACTTGTTTCTCTATTGGGTACATGGTTTGGGGAGCAACTAACTTAGCTCTTTAGTTTCAAGTATTTCAAAAGCCTAACAAGTGAGAGGAACTGCAGGAGTAGCTGTTTAAGGAATTACGTCTGAGGAGCTTCGTTTCCTTATCTCACACAGATAAGGAAATGCGGCACTTTGCATTAATGTTGTGATGCTGGAATAAGATAAAACTTTTAGGATAATATGCTATGAGGTAACATATGGCTAATAAGGTGGCCGAGGGTTAGCAGCCTGTGGAAAGGGAGATTGAGTGTGTCATATTAGTGGAAAGAATTAAGAACCTGTTAATGCCTTGATGTTGTATATTGTGCTTTTCTTTGGGGGTTTAAGGAGTAAAGTTGCAGTCACGCTGGAAATTTATTGTTAGTTTTGGCTGCATTTAACATCATTATAGTCTCAAGAACGTTAATCCAGTTGTCATATTTTGCACCATCCTTTCTGCACCACTGGACCTCCCAGAAATCCCACATGCGGTGCCAGGATTATCACCATCCTCCAGTACTGACACGCACTGTGAACTTGTTTTCATTAATTAAAATTCTCATGCAGTAAGAATGACTTAGCCAAGCTGTAATAATTACAAACCAGAATCTGTATTTACTGTAGAACCAGAGAGTGTGCTGAAAACAGAGTGACATCTTATGAAAGCTGTTTGACCTACTCGAGTGAACAATTTAAGGCCAATTAATGGTTGCTTCCATCTGGGAGAGCATCTCAGGCCTTCACGAAGTTCAGCGTGGTCTTCCAGGACCTTCCTGCCACCAAGAAAGCACCAGGGTTCATACGCTTTTACAGCATTTCCTCGGTAGAGACCCTTTGTTTGAGCAGCACTTATAGCTGTTCTGTTGACTTTCAAGTCTCCTGATTTGACCCTCAACGCAGCCACGTGAGAAAAGGATAACAAGGGATTTCATCTTTGTTCCCATGTGGGTGCAGCCTGGTCCACAATGCAGACAGCAGAGGAGCTGTGTGGCCAGCTGTACCCAATTTCATGGTGGGCATCAACAAGTTAGAAGATGAGGTTTCTCTCCACTTCTACCTGCACTCCTCGCCTCTGTTCAGGGTGCTCGTCCAGGCCTAGGGTTGCAGGGCAGAGACACCTACAGGGAGAAGGCTGTGGAAGATCGCCTCTGAGCTGCTTCCCTACTGTAGGTACTGCAGGGGCTGCTCTTCTGGCCTGTGCATCCCTCCCGGCTGGACTTTGGCACTTCTCATCACTGAGACACAATGCAAGGTGTATTGTTGCTCACAGATTCAGAAGGTTCAGTCCATGGCAGAAACGGCACGGTGGAGGGCTCTGCTGCAGACGCGAGCTGCTCACAGCATGGCAACCGTGCTAGCCAGCTACAGCATCCTCAGCGTCCAGTCACCTCCCCAAAGCCTGCCCACTGAGCGCGTGAAAGTTTTGGGACTCACTCAATCTCAGCCGTATTACAGCCCCTCTGTCTTCCCTTCTGCTCTCTGTCTCCTCTTCCTTCCCACAGTGTATTAACCAGCTTTCAGCAAGCATCTGGGATTCTTTGCCTGAATTTGTGCGCTTTGAATCTGTACTTCTTCCTGTGTGTGGTGTGGGAGAGAGAGACGCCCTCCCCCATCCATGTAAGGGAGAAGAAGAGCAGGAGCTGTTCCTGAGGATGCACAGACTGGCCCTTCCAGACACAAGCCTGCCTCCTGTTGTGGAACCCCACCTGGGAGTCACTGCTGTGTCCACCAGCATTCCCGGTCCTCACCTAGAGGGTCTCAGCATCCTGCATCACCCTCAGTGAGAAGAAACTGGTCAGCCGGTTCCCTCATCCAGACCTTAGAAACCCTACAAGTGGCAGACACCCTAACCAGGAGAACTGCTCTTCTCTTGATAGGGTACTTAGTTTAGTAAACTTTCCATATAAACTTTCTCTGCTGCTTTGATATGCAAATCTTTAAAAACTCTCTTCTCAGCTTCACAGTAGGGGTAGCGGGTGGGGGTGGCTGTCTTTCTCCAGGACTGGGGTGCCCTGCTGTATTTTTGAGCCCTGAGGAAGAAAGCACCAGGTCCAGCCCCGCAGGAAGGGAGGAGCTTAGCTTGGGTTGGGCTCACTAGCAGCTGTAAAAGTGCCCCCCTGCAAGCCCCGAGGATGTGAGGAATTTATTTCTGCTTTGGGTGAGGTCGGAGGCAGGATTGTGGCAGACCAGAGCTGGGCATGGCAGGAAACCCCAAAGCATAAGGGTCTGAAAAAGAGCAACAGGAAGTGTGTAATATTCTCTCCAGGTGGCCACCCCAGAGACCGCGTAAGCCGCCCCTGCCGTCACCACCCCTGCTGTGGTTATAAATATCCACCCAGCGGCCACTCTGGTCTTGAGTCCCAGGAGCACGGGCTTCAGGGGCCGTGGGTCATTTGCTTGCTGTGTCTCTGATGGGGATAGGAGAGGATGTGTCTTCCCTTGTTGGTTTCCACGGAGAAGTGTTCAGTGGGGGCCAGGGCCAGGAGTAGCTCTCCCTCCCAGAGCAGGACTGCGCACCGGAGGAAGAGGCCTTCCCTGAGCAAAGAAGCCTGGGAGGGAGGACGGCTGAGGCTGGTGGTCAAATGTACCCACGCCGGGGCAGTGGGGCGCACACAGAGGCCTGGGGGCTCCCTGAGCAGCGAAGAGTGATTTCCTCTAACTAGTGACACTTGGGTGATAATTGCTTTTCTCAATACTTTTCTTCTACTATTTGCAATTTTATGCAGTGAACTTCTACACCTAAAATTAGTTTAAAGGGAAAGTTCTAAAAGAAAATGAAGGCAGGGAGTGGCGCGGGGGCAGCGTGGAGCTGAGCGCGGTGCGGGTGCCAACATTCCGGGAGTCCTGCGGTGGCCGTGTCTCCTTCTCCTCACCCCAGCCAGCTCCGGCTGTACTCAGCCATTCCTGTGTGGCCCGTGACCTCAGCATGGATTGTAGTCCTGCAAACACCATGTCCAATGTTTGCTTTAGGCTTGGCCAAATCCCCAAGCTCTGCCAGATTTCCACTGCCTACCTTGACCCCTGGTTTCTGCCCTCCATCCTCTCAGGTCCTGGTTGTGCAGGGAGCAGGCAGAGGGTAATTCACTGTGCATCAGATTCTGCTCTGAGCCCCTTAGGGTCTGCTCCTCACCTACGTCTGGAGACCTGGGCTGCCCTCCAGGGAGGCCGACACGACGGGTGCTGACTGCCACCCCTGGGGACACAACCTTCAGATAACAGGGGGTGTCTGTCCTGTGTGTGTGGAAGGAGCAGTTGTCAAATGTCCTGACTTCCCAAAAGCAAGCTTACAGGGGAGGACAGAACCCGGAGCAAAAATGCAACCACTGCAGGCTAATCAGCCGGCTTGACAGGTAGCTAGATTTCCACTGTGCTCCAAGTCACATTCGTGGTTTACCGTAAATGCACATTTGAATCGAAGAAATTTGATATGATGGCATTTAATGTTTAGGAGTTTCAATGACATTCAGAACTACTGGGGCACTTACATCAGTGCATTATACTACTTTTCATGGTGGAGAAACCAAACACAATGGATCCTCCTTTTGTAAAAAGCACCCACAAAGCATAATTTATTTACCTGATTAAATCAATCAAATCCCGAGTCACATCCCCATGATTTATAAATTTAAAAGATCTGCAATATTGATCTGACAGCTGGAAGACCTGACTGGATTTAGGATGATGGACGATTATTACATTGAGGCTGATGTCTGAGGAGGAGGGCAAGATGCCGTATAGGGAGGCGGATACTGGCTTCCCCGGAGTGACCAGGTCCACTTCTTGCAATTGCATATATGCACCATGGGACCCGGAGTCCTTCAGGACAAATGGCAGAGACACTGCTGGTTTCACCCGCTCTCTCCAGGTTCCTGGTTTAATGGTGGCATGTGAGTGTGCAAAAGTATCACGGCTGTATAACATTTGAAAATGTCTGTGTGATGTAAGACGTCTCTCAGGGCGGGCAGAGGGAGAGACACTTCTTTTCCTTCTCCCCAAGAGAATGAAATGGAAATATCCCAAATACAGCCGTTCAGACAGAAGTGGGCTCCAAACTCTGCTCTCTCACCCCTCTGCAGTGTAATCGTGAGCAGGTGCTCGGAGCTCCCTGGCCTCTCCTTGGCTTTGCGTGTGTAAACTGTTACTAATAATGACACCCGGAAGGCAAACTTCTGGACTGAGTGAAAGATTTTGCTGACAGTACCCATCACAACCCAGCTGCTCAGTCCCTTCCCTAGGCCTTGGGAAGCGCCCCGTGCGCTGGTTCTGGGATTCGGTGAGGCATCGTTGGGGAGGGCCTTTATCCTGCCTACCACCGCTGTGGTCAGTTAGTCCCTTCGCAGCGCTGTCCTTTTTGTGCTTCCACTCTGAATTTGGGGTTCTGCACGGGATGTACACTAAGTAAACGTCATTAATTTGTTAATGAGAGAAAAATTGCAGTTGAGAGAAAAATTCACCAAAAACTGGCATTTTGTTTAACTTAGGATTGTCTGCCCTCTCTTTGACATTGTACCAGGGAAGCAGCTTAGTACTGTGGTCTGAAATTTAAAGTCTATATAGCCAGATTCTCCGAGTGTGACTTGCAAGTCTTCCAACTACGGGTTTACATAAAGCTCACACCTTCGTGTTTGAATTTCCTCACCTCAAAAATAAGAATTGAAACAGTTACCTCCCAGGGTTTCCGGGAGGATTAAATGAATGAATACCTATAAAACTAGCTCCAAAGAGGGGCTGCTTGAATGTGAGCTCTTATTGTACTGGGTGCAAATTGAATAAAGGGAATTTCCAATTAATTTTGTCTTGAACAAAGCCTGAGCCTTATCACGCCAATTTTGACTCTGAGTAAATGGCTTCATGATTTTGGACCCATAGTGGAAGGCAGTGGTGAATGTCCAGGCCGCTGATTGTCTGCCAACATCTGTGCTTAGGGGTGAGCAGGAGAGCGGAAGGCCCTGGGGTGGGGGCAAGCCCTTGACAGTGAGCATAGAATTTGATCACACAGGACAAAAGCCACTTGCATCTCCCCCAGGAAGCTGTGCTGGAATTACCTACCCTGTGGGGGCGGTGATGTGCAGGAGGCTGACTCTGGGGTGAATCTCAGCCCCTGAGAGCAAACTGCTTAGGTTGTGTTGCAGTGTTGCTCAGTAGACGTGATAAATCAGTGCTTTTCTTTCTTTTGTGTGAGTAGAGGAGTGTAGCAGGCCAGACGTGACACAGACGGATGCCCTAGGAGGTGGAGTGGGCCACGGCATTCATCAAGATGTCTGGGGAAGGGACAGGTGACAGGCCGGATCTTCTCAGCACCTGTGATCTCCTCAGGGGGCCATGAGGTGCGGCACTCCCTCAGAATTCAGCCCCACCGTGTCCCAGCAGGTGGCACTGGGCAAGGCATGGGACTCCTTTAAATCTCTGTGCCTTGTCTGTACAATGGGTGTGATGAAGTGGTGATGAGGAATCGCCACCCTCACCCACATCTAGAACGTGTCACACGGGAAGCAGGTCAATAGCAACAGTCAGTCAATAGCATCATTATCCTTGTCTGTCTCAGTCACTCCTCTCCACAGAAACAACCCCTGACACCCAAAGTTAGAGGAGGAGAGGTTGATTGTGGCGCACCGGTTCAGAAGTCTCTGTCATTGCATGCCCGGCTGGCTCCGGGGCAGGGAGCTGCTCCTGTCCTGGAGGTCCAGCAGCGAAGAGAGGGAGGAAGGGGAGGGGATGTGCTCTTCCTCCTCCCACCCCCAGGAACTGCCTCTTCTGAACAGGGGCCACTTCGCTCTGAACCCCTCGTCTGCTCTCACAAGCTGTCTGGAGAGGAGGGAGTTCAGTGAGCACACTGGGTGCAGAACCTGCTTCACCACAGGGCCAAGGGGTGGGAAGGACGCAGAGAGGAGGCTGCTGAGTGCTGGAGACGGCTTGACACTGTGATGGAAATTTAAAAATCAACTAGTAGTATGATACCATGTCAGGACAAAATACGAACATCCAGCACACCATGTAGCTCCACAGCCAGACTTAGCATTGATTTGCTACACCCAGCTGCAAATTAGAGATAGCTTGCCCCAGCTCAGTCTGACCAAGTATCAGCTGCACACCCTGTACTTTCTAGCCACAAACATGTCCTGTTTGCTCACTTATTTCAACGACTTTCTGTCCAGCAACAAGAGATGACGGACACTGCCCAATAGAAATTCACCATGCTTTCAAGCTTCTGTACTTGCTGCTTGCAAAATCTATGTAAGTCAGTTCCACAGCCAGCTCGGGTCTATGCTGTGGGAGGGATCCCCATCAGCCCACTGGTGTAATAAAGTTGGTTGCCTTCCTACTCCTTGGTGCAGAGCATCTTCTACATGGTTCAGTACCAGGTTTCGCAACAGCACCAGAGCTGCTTCCATGGGGCCCAGGAGCAGGGACAGGCTGAGAGCTCAGGCCCCACTGGACTTTGGCTGCCAGCCCGGGGTCTGTGGGCTCCTGTGTCTGGGTCCAGGGGAAGCAAAAACGTGAGTCTCCTTCCTTGCTACCTATGGGAAGAGGGTGTGAATGGTCGGGAGCATCCATCGCTGTCGGCCAGGTGCACAGCTGCTCCTCCTGTGCCTTATGCGGGTGAAAGTGCAGCTCCTGCGCCTGCTGATGGGCAGAGTCCAATCCACCTCAGCTGAGAGTCAGTTTCCCTCTCTCGCCGCTGTCCCGTGAGGACTCTAAGCTTGACTCTTCGGTGGTCCATAGAGACATGCTTCCTACCAAAGACAAAAAAGGGCCATGTTTGCTTTTTAGAAGGCATTGCTTCAAGCCCGGAAATTCTGGGGAAATCCACTCTCCTGAAGATGCAGTCTCGCGATTCTCTGAGCATACTGCCGTCTAAGGTTTCCACACACTGAAATTTTCTCCCACACATTCTACAGACGCTGAGAATAATGCTCGCTCTTTACTTATTTGTTGCGATAGAGGGTTAGTGAGTTAAGACCGGGGAAAAACTCAGTTCAGGGAGCAGAATAACAATGACATATACTGATAGAAATATATGTTCACAAGGGTGTGACCTGCAGGAGCTATATCATGTCTTATGTGTTTAAAATGCAGCCTCTTTCAACATACTGAACCACACTGCTGGACCTACTGGGCATCCAAAGGCCAAAAAATAACCCTTTCCTTAAATGTCTCTCTTACTCGAAATTTAACTCAGAATGGATCATAGGTTTACTTTATTTTATTTAAGAAAGTGTTCAGGTGCTGAGCTACTTTTTCAGTCCCAAAGTCATAGATTTAAATGGCACCTGTAAAACAACACAATTTAAAAAGAAATGCAAACATTCCTCGATACCTAAGACTTGATGATACTGACAGCATGATCCAATCCATAAAAGGAAAGGGAAAGGTACACTGGAAAATGTCAAAATAAAAGTTTTGCTCTGTGCAAGCTGATACTATGCCGGGGTAACAACATGTCCACAGACCACATAGCTGACAAAGACTGCAACGGCGAAAAACTGTTCTAATTAAGAAATGGGCAAAAGATAAGTAAAAACACTTACTGAAGAATACGGCTGGGAAACAAGTATAACGAAATGTGTTCAGCATCAGTAGCTCTTAGGAAATGCAAATTAAGACCAGCATGAGATGAGGAATAACTACACCGCTCATTAGCATAGCTAAGGAAGAAAAGGAAATGCTGACACCAGCTGATGCCTGTAAGAATGTGGGGGCACCAGGTCTCTCATACGCTGAGGGGAAGGATGTAAGAGCAGGTGATCACTTCAGAAATTATTTCGGAAACTTCTTAAAAACTTACACAACCCCCATATCAGCAACTAGCTTCTGGGATGTCTATTACAGATAAATACAAATTTGTGTCCACACAGACAAAAAAATTATATGTGAATGTTCATAGCAGTGTTGTGTGTACGTCACAAACACTGGGGGAGACTCTGGGGTCCTTCAGAAGGTGAAGGGTTAAATTCCCTGGAATATTACTCAGCAACAAAGAAGAGTAGACTGTTGATACCCACAGCAGCTTCAATGGGTTCCAAGGCCATTACGCTGAGCGGAGAGAAACAAGAGCAGAATGTCACACATGGTATTAGTCCATGAGTAGACTGTTTCTTCAAATGGCAAATGTATAGAGCAGTGGGAGAGAAGAGTGCTCAGCTGGGGTGGGAATGACAGCAGCGGACAGTCATGATGGTGGGCTGGCCTTCCTGGTCTGCATACCTACAAAATGGTGCACACATGGTGCTAATGCACTTCCTGTTTGGCTTTTGTAATCCATCAATGTAAATGTCACCCAGGGGAGTTGGGTGAAAGGAACACAGGGTCTTCTCTGTACTATTTTTTGAAAATTTTGAGAAATACGCAAATTGGACATGATGGCCCATGGCTGTAATCTCAGCACTCTGGGAGGCTGAGGGAAGGGGGTTGGGAGTTTGGGGGCAGCTTCCTGAGCTCTCTGTGCCTCAGTTTCCTCCTCTAGGACTGGGATGACACCTGTAACTACTCTATTTTGAGCTGTGTAAGGATGAAATGAGCTAATCTGCAGGATGCGTCACGTGGTAAGTGTTCAATAGTTCTTGATTATTGATAATATTGTTCATGCAAACTATTTTAACGGTTGGAGTCCGATCAAAATATGGATAATTCCCAGTGCATACTGATATCTCATTTACCTGATCTCTGGCCAAATAAATTTATAAAATCATAAGACATTTTCAAGTATTCGTAACTTGTATGAAGCCAGTATAACCACACATTCTGCACTTCCACTGGTTCTATTTATTGCTTACACATAACTTTTACTCCCATTTAAATTGCAGCTACCAGAGGGGTGTGCTGTGTCCTCCACTTGCTGCTCCTCTCTGAGATCTGCGCTGGATACACCTTACTCTCAGGAGATTAATTTACACAGACATTAGGCTCACATTTTTATTTGTAGCAAAGGTGGAAAAAGAATTGGCCAATATATTATAATAATGTATTTTTAGACAATTTAATAATTTTAGGTAATGTAGTAATTTAGACAACACAATAATATATATTATATTTTAGATAAGATACTATAATAGATAACATAATAATTAAGGTAGAAGTTTACCATAACAAACAGGATAGACAAGGGAGACACTCTGTAGCCAGGCTGCGGAGAACCTGTCTCATTGTCCTCTCTGGAAATGTGCCCCCTCGGTGGGGTCATGGGAACAGCTTCAGAAATGTCGGACAGGACTACGTGGACACAAGTTGCTTCCCCTCAGAAGGAGAGGGACGGATGCCAGGATCCTGGGTGTAGAAATGAAGCGGGCACATGATGGCTGGTCAGGGAATGAGGGATTTCCCCATCCACATTTCTCCGGCTTCATATCAGCTTCCTAAATTCTGATATCACATTTTGTGGCAAGCTGTTCTAGGAAAAAATGAGGACCTGCCAGCTGATGTTTATGACCTTCCATCTACGCTTTCAGACAAAATTTATCTTACATTTTGCTTCAGATGCAGGGAGGCAAGTGTCATAAACTTCCCAGACTTCCTAAAGGAGTTTGTCACCATCACAAGGAGAGAAGAGGTCTTACCGTCCCAGGAAGTCAGTACCCGGGAGGTGCCCTTCCAGAAGTAAATCTACTTATAACTGAAAGCTCCCACGTCCCCTCTTTCCCTTTCTGTGTGTGAGTCTCAGGGGGAATTTAAGTGTTTACTTGGAAGATACAGTTTGAACGCTTCACCTCAAATTTGGTTGTCAGTGCTCTACTTACTTCAGATACTGTTATGCTGCGCCCGGGACTGTGCCGATCTGCACTCTGAATGCACAGACACAGCCACCAAGGGGCTCAGCGCTGCTGGGAGGGGTTTCCTTTGTTCCGCATTGTTTTAACCGCCGTCTACACAATGCACCCATCCATCTGTCTGTCTGTCTGTCTATTATCTATCTATGTATCTATCTTTCTTTCTAGGTATTGACCTATTATCTATCATCTATCTGTGTCTGTTATCTGTCAATCATCTATCATCTATCTTTTATCTATATATCTATTACCTATCAATCACCTATCATCTATCATTTATCTATCATCTATGTATGTATCTATCTATGTATGTATCTATCATCTATCTATCTATCATCTATTTATCATCTATCTATCATCTATCTATCATCTATCTATCTATTATCTATCTATCTATCTATCTATCTATCTATCTATCTATCTACCTACCTATCTACCTATCATGTATCATCTAGGCCCTGTTTCTCTTTATGTATCTATACATTTCTCCATTGTTTACTGTCTACCATTGGCTAAATCCCAGCCCATCCTTGTATGTTTTTAGTAATTCACAGTTATCGTTTGTAGATATGCCATCATGAGTTCAATCACTCTCCTCTGTATGGATATTTTGCATTGTTCTCGATGCTTTAGATTTATAAACAATGCTACCATGAGTAATTTGTGCACGTATATTTTTGTATTTTTGAAGGTGTGTATTCAGAGCAGATTTCTAGAACTGGGATTGTTGGGTGAAAAGATAGATGCGTACGAAGCCCTGGTAAGTCTCACTCCCAGGAGTGCTCCAATCCGCATGCTCCACACTCACTTATGCGGGTGCCCCTTGGCCACAGGTTACCCCACAGGGGGCGCTGGCACACTCTCACACCTGTGCCAACCTGCCAGGTGAGAAATCTTACCTCGGTGTTGTTCTAACAGTCACAGAATTCAGCGTGAGTTTGTCCACTTTTACATGTCACTGGGGGGCGTTTTGTGTCTTTTCCTATGAATTCTTTGCTCACCTTAATTAGCCAGCTGAGGATGAGGCTGAGACGTGACAATGGCAGCGAGATTTGCGTTTCCTTTCCTGCCACACGTAATTGGGTTTGCATCGAATGTTGGTAAATACATCTGACAGTGCCCTAAAAAGCTGTCTCAGGGACTAAGAAAGTGGTGTGAATGTGGTGCTGGGGGCAAGGCTATGACAGATTGGAATTGGATGGAGCTTAGATTCTGGAAAGGTTAAAGGAGACCATGGGGAATTCGTCCCTGATTTCTAATAATAACCTCTCTTCCCACCACGGAGGGCCTCTGCAGATCTGAGATCTCAAAGAGCAGCAGGGACCATGGCACTGGACCTTCTCTGACCATGCAGGCTTCTGTTTAAGGTCATCAAGGAAGTGCTGTCCAGGAGAGAACCAGGGGAACCTTCCTGGAGGAGGAGGCCTAAGGGGTGGGCTGTGCTTGGCTTGATGACTGCAACCTGCTGAAGGTCTATGCTGCTCAGTGGACAGTGGTAAAGCCTGTCTGGAATTCCTACCTCCTGAGACATTTGCTGCTGCATATCCAGCAGAGCTTTGAGAACTGTTCAGTGCTTGTCATGTGCCCTTCTTGCTTACTCCTCACAACAGTTTTCAGAAGGGCTCATGATTGTGGTCCCACTTTGCAGATGAGAACACTGAGTTTCAGAAAGAAGAAGTGGCTCCCACGGGGAATATTCATGAAGAGGCAGCATTTTGAGGTAGGTGAGCTCAAGCACCCACAGCAAGAGAATGGAAAGACAGAGGCTTCTGTGCTCCAGTCAATCTCAACAAGCATGGGAAGTCAGTTAGGGCTGCTGGTTTCCACACAGATAGTCCTCTTAAGCTTGGTTGTGGGGACACAGATGTGATGTTTTCTGCACCAAGCAGCTGCTGGATACACTGCATAATTCGGTGTAAGCAGAGCAGTACAGTGGTCACACGGGCGTCTGCCATGTTTTCTGTGAACCCTGAGATGAGGAGCTCTTCTCTGAGTGGTTGGTGGCATACAGATGAGCTGGCACCTGCCTTGCCTCAGCTTGGCTTCTGCTGCACTTCACCTCTTCAGTCTCTTGGGCTGGGTCTGGTGACAGTGGCCCCCAGCAGGTGTCCAGGGCTTTCCTGGAGGCCAAGTAGAATCTGTTGTCTGTGCTTGTTTGTCCTTGAATTGGGCGGACAGTGCTGGGTGTGAGCAGGCTCTGTGTTCCCAAATCCAGGGCTTAGAATCCAAACTAAGACCTAGAAAGCTCCAGCCCAGGACTGGGAAAGTGTTGGAATTGAGAATGAGAGACCCATGATTCATGCGCGCATGCATTCATTCATCCCTTCAATAAATATTTCCGTAGTGCCCTCGGTGTGCATAGATTCTATCAGACACCGGAGATGCCCTGGGGACAGTGGCACTTGGTATTGGACCCGATGGATCATGTACTCAAACACAACACAAAGGAGCAACTTATATACCGCTAACCTTGAGAATGTAAATTAAACCACTGCTAAGATAAATTTGTACATGGGAAAGTCTGATTTGCTTGCAATTACCTCACAGCAGACATGATTTATTAAATCTGCACTTCATTTAGTCATTATTAAGCAGTCTCTTGTTAAGTATTTATGCATACCTACTATGTGCTAGCTGTAGTCCTAAGCCCTGAGGTTGTAGCAAAGGCAGCCCCCCCCACACACACACACACCAGGGCTGCCTCACTCTCATTGGTTGGTGTCGGAGGCTCATCCCCGGACCAATCACTGTAACACTGAGGATGTTCTGTTCTGATTGGCTGAGCGTGTGTCACCTGCAGAGAGAACGGGCTCCTCCCAAATCACATGGGCTGACTCCAGTCAGGGTGGCTTCTGAGAATGAAAAGGGAGAACAGGGGATGGTAAATAACGTGAAGATACCAAAATTGTCTCCAAGCTCTTTCTCACTCCTGGGAGTTTGCCACAGCCTGTCCTTCTGACTCAGGTATTCTGGAAGCACATTCTGAGCTAGAGTTTATCATTTCCTTGGTGCCTGCCAGGTCCAGGTCCCCACTGTATGGTTCCCAAGGACAGTGCGCCAGGCAGCCTGGGCGCCTGGGGTGGGGTGGAATAAAACTCCCTTCTGCGGTGCACAGGAGTAGCTTTTCATGTGGTGTTTAATCCTACGCACGCCTGTGCCCAGGGACATCTCTGAGGCAGGCGGGCACATCTGTGTAGCGTGCCAAGATGACACTGGCACCAACAACTGTCTATTTTTAATGCTCTTGTCCTGCCCATCAAGTTGCATGTAATTTATGTGGACACCTGCTACAACCCCTGCTGGCCTCTTCACAAATGTGGGCTTCTCAGTTCGTGGTACTCCCTGGAGACTGACAAGCTCTGTTATTTGGGCAAAACATTATTTTCTGTCTAATCTGCATTACCTTTCTCTTCCTGCCAAAAGAAATTACCATACACACAGCGCCTTGAAACACAAATTCATTATCTCACAGTCTTAAGTGTGATGAGAATTTCCCTGGGCTGAAATCAAGATGTCTGCAGTGCTGTGTTCTTTCTGGAGGCTGCGGGGAGAATGAGTCTCCCTGCGGTCCAGGTTGCTGTTTCTTCTTGGCTGGTCATGGCTGAGGTCGTCCCTAGTTTCAGAGGATGCCCGTATTCCTTGCCTCCTGGGCTCCTTCCTCTACCCTTAAAGCCAAAAATGTGGGTGAGTCCCTCTGATTATTTACACCTCATTTTTGTCTTTTCTCATCTGAAATTCCTTCCTCTTAATTTCTTTCCCACTTTTAATGGCACCTGCAATTATATTGCACCTGCCTAGATAATGCAAGATAACTTCTCACTTCTAAAGTCTTCAGCCTTAATTCCCCCATCTGTGAAACTCCTCTCGCTATGTAATGCAACATATCCACAGGTTCTGGGGATTACTAGATCTTGGTCATCTTTGCGTGCTGTGGTTACAGCAGATGTTCTCATCAATTAGACACAACTTGATTGACAGGACAAGCAACAGACAGTCCTTGGTGCCAGTCCCATGTCGGCACACTACACTGATGCACCTGTCTACCTCAGAGATGCACCTGGGCACAGGTGTGCCTGCGGTTAACCGTGTGTACCATGCTTGTAAAGGTATGGTGGATGGTTACAGAGCTGATCAGACTCTTAAAGTTATCGAGTCACTCACCCGACCTCCTGACCTCTGCTTTGTACTGAGAGCCCGCTGCCAACAGGTAAGCTTTATTTCCACCCCCTCTCACACAGACCCCACAGGCTTCACTGGCCTGGAAAGATCAGCAGCTTAGATACTCTCTGAGCTCCAGCCCTGCCTGGGCATGAGGGAGCAATGCCGCCGCTGATTAGAGCCCTCTGGGTTGGAATCCCTGCATCTCTGGAGAATCTGGCTGCTCAGATAACTTCCCTCAGCTTCAGTTTCCTGATTAGCAATATGGGAGACCAAAGGGTTTTCTCTCACAAGGCTTGGTTCTTGCTCATGTGGACGTACTGGTGGCCTCAGTTGAAAACTTCCTGCTCTGAAAGTGTTCGCACTGCAGTGCCAAACATAGAACATAAATGCACTTGTGCACAAATCCACAAGCTAACTTATACTGGCGGAGAGCAATATGAAGACTACACGACCAGTGATTCGTGACAGAGTGACCGGCAGGCCCAGGGGATGACAGGAGCTACTCAGCAAGCACAGTCGAGGGAAGTCTTTGTCAGGTGATGTGGCTGAGATCTGAACGGTGAGAAGGAGCCAGCCGTAAGGAGGTCTGGGGGAGACTCCAGGAGGAAAAGTGCAAAGCTGGGAGCTGGAACACTGTAGAGGGCTCTGCGTGTCAAGCGGCAGGAGAAAGAGGGGCTCAGAGGGCAGAAAAGGGTCCAGTGAGCTCTGGCGGGGAGGAGGTGAGGGGGCAGCCTCAGCTCTTGGATTTCTGTAGAAGAGCTTACCAGGCCTCCTGGTCTGGATGGAGGGCCGTGGTGTTTTTGTAAGTGATTCGTACGTGGCTTTCACGGGGGAAAGGTCTCAATGTGTAGACTTTATCAGTGGCTATGGTGTGAAATACCTCCACCGTCACTGAGTTCAAGTTTCCAAAGTGTCCTGCATCTTCTGGGACGGGGAGTTGCTTGAGCTGAGATGCAGATGTCTAAGAGGAAGAGCAGTGCAAGTGGCTGTCGTCACGTCATCCAGCAAGGGAAGCAGGGAAAGAGGGAGCCACGTGGCTCCTGTCCACTGAGTCTAAGGCCCTGCAAAGCGCTTCCTCCTAGGCTCCCTAATCGCGCACCTGTTGCCCGATCTCATTGGCCTGAACTGTAGCACCTGGTGAATCCTATCCCAACAGCAGCCGGATGATACAATTTTAAATGTGAAAGCCAGGTATGTTTCCAGCCTCCGCATAATCAGGCCAGTGTTAGAGTTGAGGAGCGGCGTTGGATGGGTGCCTAGCAGCCTGCTACACAAAATGCAATGGGAGGCGTGAAAATAGAACCAACTTCCTGCAGGAAACATGGCTGGCAAGTAGATAGGAAGGAGTACCTTCCCACTTATGGGACCTGAGGGCTAATGGGGGATTGCTACAAGAAACCCGAGTTCCAAAGTCCATGAGGACAGGGCCATGTCCTGCCCATCTGAGGGGTTTCAGACAAGGATTCCCAGGAAGCTCTTGGACAGCTGGCTTTCTCTCCAGTTTTAGAGAATTTTACTTGAAAAGAAAGTGATTCTCTGCCTAGTGGAGCTGCTTCCGTTTTGCAATTTTTCATTTAACTCACTGATAGGTAGGCGGTTTAATTTGCCTCTTTGGAAGTTTTGCAGTTGCTTAGCAATGAGTTGCACAGTGAACTGTTCTACAGAAATCCTAAAGGACTGTGTTAAAAGGGCTTTCTGCATGTATTTTGTAAGCATTTTGTCTAACTGGAGGGATATTTTTTGGTGACAGTTTCATTTGAGTTTTGAAAAATAAATGGAGTATACTTCTTACTTCCATTAATTTTGTTAAAAAGACACTGCTGGCGTGTTTTGGGTTGACTGCAGTTCACTCTCAATTAGAGGGAGGAACTCAACGATCATTTAATAAGAGAAACGAAGGTGATAATGTACTGCATACTGTTATAACTTATTACTTGCAATTATGGAATTAGGTATTTTAGTTACATTAGACGGCACGCTTCCTGAGCCTCACATCCAAAGCTCTTTGAAATATCACAGCTTCTTTGTTCCCTTCATATTTTATTCAAAGTGTTAACTGAATTTGTTTCTGTCACTTTGATTCTGTTTCTGTTGCAGACAGTTGCTGACTGGTTGTTCCTGCATGGCTGACACAGGACTGGCAGCTTGTTAGAGCTCATCAAATATTTGTTGAATTGAATTAAATTTGAAACACTATATTAAAAATCTCTGTCACCCTCCAGGGTCCTTAGCAGTGAATTTGGATCTCACTATGGAAATGTCCTAGCGTTCCATTCTTCTTAAATATGTTGGAACTTTCCCTTAAGTTGAAGTTAAAACTTTTATCCAATACTTGTGCTCCACTGGGCTTGGCTAAAGGAGATTCTCCCTGCCCTTGAGATGGGGGATCCATGTCAGGAGTCACTTTTCTAAGAGAAAAAAAAATTGCTGACCCATTTTGGATTGCTTCATAACTGTATTTTTAACCTTACAAATTTTATTTGGCAAATAATAATAATTGCATATATTTACTGGGTACAATGTGATGTTATGTACAGCTCTATGCTGTGAAGTGATTAAGTCAGGCTAGTTAACATAGGAATCGCTTCACACATTTGTGATTTATATTACAAAGAAAAAACACGATGCCCTGGTAAGGATGCAAAGCAAAGAAAGCCATTTTACAGGAATGTGAATTTTCAGTCATTTTGGAAAACACCCAGAAGGCTCCTCTTAAACTAGAAATAGAATGACAGTGTTGTAATCATCGATACATTGTGTCAACTTGAGAAGTTTAGAAGTTTAAGCAGGGGCTGGGGATTTAGCTCAGCGGCAAAGCGCCTGCCTGGCAAGCGCAAGGTCGTGAGTTCGGTTCCCGGTACCGGAGAAAAACAAAAAACAAACAAACAAAACAAACAAACAAACAAACAAACAAGTTTAAGCAACTCAGCAGGGAGCTAGGGCCCTTACTTTGTAACCATCCTCATCCTGTGCAAGAGGAGGGCATGGAGATGGTGTGAGTGGTACACCCGCACGGGGGCGGGTAGCCTGCTTACAGTATCAGGGAGGAAAAGAGGCTTGCTTCCCCACCCCCTGCTTTTGCTCTTATTGCTTTTGCTGTCTTCTGCCGCCTTGAAGCGTTGCCCCTGTTCCATGCCACTCTGCCTTGGAGCCAGATGATTATGGACTGAAACCTCCACAAATTGTGAGGTAAATAAACCTTTCCTCCTTAAGTTTGAGAGTCCCATATTTTGTCCCAGCAACGACACAAAAGTAACCAAGATAATTGTCATCCTGAAATCCCATAGCTGGGCTTATATCCAAAAGGTCTGATTTAATGATCATGCTAACGTTTGAAATTTTGTTTGGATTTAAAGAAGAAGGGCATTTTTCCCTCTGAAAATTTGAGAAAGACTTGACTACGAATCTATGTGCCATGGGAGAATACTAGGGGAATTCAAACTCAACACTCACAAACTCAAGATTTGAAGAAATGGCTAACCTGTCCGGCTTTCTCTCTCTCTGTTTTGCCCATTCTAGCCACATGGACTTGGAGTTCCTTGAATCATCAGCAGTGTTCCCACATCTACACAGTTTGATATTTTCTTCTTTTGTCTGGAAGACTATTTTCTGGCACTGCATGGTTCCTCACAGTGTATTCTAAGCTACACATCACCTCATTGTGAGGATCTTGCACTCCCTGTGATGTGGGAAGCCTACCTTATATCTCATCATTAGGCTTTCTTCACCCTCTGGGAGAGTCTCATGACTTCTTTATTTAGTATCCAGCTTCCTGCAGGCAGGCCTGGGTGTGGATTACTCAACATTATTTACCCAGGGTTAAGTAGACTGTGTAGCTATACGTAACAGTCCCTTAATAGATATTTAGAGAATGGTCAAGCCTTCAGCTTCCTGATTCAATAGCTAATTCTTGTGTCCAGGCACCTTTATAATGTAGAAAGCAACTGTCTTGGTTACCTTTCTCTTGTTGCTGAAACAAAATACCCAACACCTAAAGTTAAAAAAGAAAAGGTTTATTTAGCTCACAGTTTGTAGATGTTTCAGTCCATAGTCAGCTGGTTCCAAGGTGAGGTGGCATGAAAGAGGGGCAACAGTTCATGGCAGCAGAAGACAGCGAAAGCAAGGAGAGCAAAATGGAAGAGAGCAAGCCTCTTTGCCATCCCTTATATTGTATGCAGGCTACCTGCCCTAGGGTGGGTGCAGTACTCAGACTGCCAATCCCAGCACCAGACAATGAACCAATCACAAACTCTAGATTCATCCACCTCTGAAAAGTGCCCCCCCCATGACCACATGAGGCTTTGAGGAAACATCTAGACAGAAACTGTAACATTCTTCCCTTGACCCTCCAAAAACTCATGCACGTCCCTTTATGCAAACAGCATTTAGTCCATCTCTGAGTTCTGAAGTCCTAACAGTTTCAGCAGTTTTGAAAAGTCCAAGTCCTAAGCTCCTTTAAGATGTAAGGCAAACTCTTAGCTTCGAGCCCCTGTGCAAGTGAAAAGAAAGTTAAACACTTCCAACATTCAGTTGCACAAGGTAGACATTTCCATTCCCAAAGTTATAAACAGGGGAATGCAAAGGAATGGGCCCAAAGCAAGTCCAAAATCCAGCAGGGCAAATATTTAGTCTTGTGGTTCTATGTGCAGCATCTGAGGCAATCTGTGGTGAGTTTTGAGCTCCATAGGGTTTGCATGGCTCCTGTCCTACGGCACTTTTGGTGTGGTTGTATTTCCCATAGTTTCTCTCTTGGGCCTGCTGTGCTCCCTCTTTGAAGTTTTCCACATTCTTGGCTTCTCCAAACTTCTGGGGTCTCCACTGCACCTTTGGCTTCCCCCCTCATAGCTTCTGTCACTGACTGTCAATTTTGTTGTAGTCAGAGTTTGCAAGAGGAACAATTTAATGCAGCACACATAATTTATAGAATGATTTTATAATATTCACCCAAAGAGTCAAGTGCAGAAGAGTGCAGGAGATCTGTTCACACACTAGAGACTCAAAGAATCCAGCCGAGGGCCTGGGTCCCACAGCAGTGTCCTGCATGAATCCAGTTGAAAATCTAAAGCCCAAGGCAATGTCCTCCACAAGTCCAATTGGAGGCCTGGAGCCCAGGACAATGTCTCATGCAGGTCTGTATAAAGGATCTGAACTGAGAAGTCCCCAAAGTCAGTGGTGGAAGCTAGAAAGTCTGTGCCGTGGGATGAAGGATTAGTCAGTAGGCTGTGGGATCTGCACTGGAGCCAGGAAGCAATGCTCAAAGTAAGGACTAGAGCTTCCCCGAAGAGAACCACAGCCATCCTTGGTGACAGTGAGGACCTGAGCTCCTCTAATGGTGAAAAGAGCTGAATTCACATCAAGAAAGTCAGAGTGACAATCTGCTCCAGGACCACATCTTCCCCTCCAGTTCTCTCTTTATTTTGTTGTCAACAATCCCCAGGTGGGCCTTCCACACCCAGCACCATGCTGATTCAGTTCAGTTGGGTGTTACAAGTCGACCAGCAGTTGTCAGTCCATCACAGCAACAAAGCAGGACTTGATAAATTTTGTCAAATCTGATGTTCTTCTGGGGAGACCTTCTCATCCTTGTCCTACACATGTGATTCTTATTTTCCACAGCCATGCATCACTGGTCTAGAGAGATCAGGAGAACAGGTTTTTGTTGTGGGATGATTTGATTTTTTTGTTGCTATTGCCTCTGCCTGGCAGGAATGTGATGCACTGTTGCTCTGCTTTGGACACCCTCTGAGGGATTTTCTTTTAGGACAGAGTGGAAGAAATCATTATTGTGAAAGGGAAGAAGTTGTCAACACCCTTAACTTCCTGATGTGTCTCTCTGGAAGATCTTTCCCCTTTAAAAAGTGAAATAAGGGCCAGCAATATAGCTCAGTGGCACAAGTGCCTGCGTGGTGAGTGCAAGGTCCTGAGTTTGATTCCCCGTACCCCCCCCCCAAAAAAAAGAAAAAGAAAAATGTGAAATAACTTTTTATATTTAAATTCTCTTAAGTGCAAGGAAATTCCCCCGTATTTTAATTCTTTTGAGGATTTGTTGGTACATGGCTCAGCTTGGTTCATTCACAAGTAGATTTTTTTCTTCCTTGTCTATAAACAGAATACGGTGGGTCTTAAAGGTAGCAGTAACTTGCCAACCCTTATACTACGTTAGTTGCATGGGTCCTATTTTACATATATATTTTTTTGCTAGGGCCCAGGTTGAAACTGGAAGGAGAGGGAGGAGAGATTGAAAGCAATAGGTAGACAGAGAGAGAGACAGAGACAGAGACAGAGAGAGAGACAGAGAGCAGAGACAGGGAAGCAGAGAGACACAGACAGAGAGAACACCCCCCACCTTAGGTTTTGTGGTCTTGGATCCCTCCTGGTTAACAATATTGTCAGGTTTTAGTCAGCCAACTTGTACCTCTGGCTGCTCACTTTCCAGTTATGATTACATGTTGGGATGAAGAGAACAGGAGAACCGTTGTAGTTGATAGGAAGTGAACTTGGGCAGACATCTTTAATTCTTTTGCAGCAGGAACTCACTGACTCAGTTATGGCGCCTTTGTGCTGGAGAGTGACAAGGCAGGAGGAGTTAGAGCAGCTCTATTATTTCCACATCTGGGCAGGGTATTGAAGGCCTTGACAGGATTTGCTGACCGTAAGAACTGCAGACCAGGGGGCAGAAGCAAGGTTTTGTTTATTTGCCTTTTGCATGTAAATTTCACACATAATGGATATTGTGTCAGGAGGTTTATTGCAGTTCCTGTATAACGCACTGTAATATTTGAGCTGAGATATAAAAACGTCAGCCTGTGTGTATGCGCATATGAAAAATCCAGCGCACTCGTAATTTCCCTAAGAAACTGAACCCCAGCACCACAGTCGGACCTGTGACCTCCGTGGTGGAGCTGCGCTGAAACGCGGCAGAGCGGAGCGTGGCAACCGGCTTCGGTGGTGAAGTGTCACCCACACCTTGTCCTGTTAGGAGCTCTCCGAGTGCCCTTGCGGGATGTCTTGTACCCCCGACTTCCCCAAAGAGGTGCACGAATGTTCTGTATAGGGATGACAGTGAGGTCTTTCTGGACACGTGAAAGTTCTAAAGAAGGATGACAATCAGTTCTCCTTGGAGTTAATTGTGGACTCTCATCTTTTTTCTTTATTCTAAAGGAAATGAATTGATGAGAGGAAGCCAAAAGATCAAGGCTGAAGGCACGGGTGGCACTGAGTTACACAGTTAACATCAGGGTAGAAGCAGCAGCCGAGGTCTCTGTCCTACCCTCTGTCACGGCGTTAGGAGGCTTGTCACTACAGAAGTGTTTATAGTCACGTTGATGGGTGAGAGAAAGCAACAGGCTGACTTTGCCGAGACCAGCTCACAAACCAAAGTGCTCCGTACGCCAGGAACGGTGTGTTTTAATCTCTTGTTCCCCCTCCCTCTGCAAATCACCATATTCTAGATGGCGAATTGCTTTTGGAATCCGTTTCAGAGCTGTGGGATGTAAGAGACACCTGATCCTTTTTTTAATTTCACAGCTGAAGAAATGGAGACTCAAAGGGCTGAGATATCTTCACCCAACAAATGCTGCTTATGCCTTAGAAGTGTGGTAACTGCCTGTAACAGAAAAATCCTGCAGCTTAAGGAAGGATGCTTTATCTTCTCACTCAAAGAGATGTCTGGAGGTAAACAGCTGCTGACAGCATTCAGTTTAAAAAATATGTTAGGCCTGGAGTCCTGAGATTGGCTCCAGGGTTAGAATGGCGGCTGTCCTTCCAAGCAGAACAACCGTATTCATACAGGAAGTGTACAGAGGAGGTGATATCACCGTGTTAGATTCATTTGCTAGGAAGCCTTGGGAGCCCTCAGAAAGCACCTGCAAAAATGAGCACTTACTTTTTCAACCTCTGAAATGGCGGCAGATAAAGCAGAAGAGACTTAAGAGTAGATGCTAAGTTGTGAGACTTCTGCAGCTGCCACCTTACTGGTTTTCACTTCTAGCTCCAAAATGTCTGAGGTTGACCGCTCTGTGCTTCCTCTGAGCTCTGGGCTGCCTCTGGGCTCACTCCCTGGACGATTAAGCCAACTCTGAGGATACAGTCTGCCATAGACAGTGATGAAGCAGGCACTTGGGGCTGAGGATTGAGCCCAGGACTCGTGCATGCTAGACAGCTCTCCGCCACTGCCACGGAGTTGCACTTCCAGGCCAACTATGGTTCCTGATGCTGTACAAAGAATAGGTGTTTGGGAGAAACACGTACTAATTAGCCAAGTGAATGATCGAGTGTGTCATTGCATTTTGCTATGAAACACACAGCAACAGGAAACAGGTAGAAGGGAACTGTGGGGAGACACAGAAATCTTTTCTCTGGGAGTGGCTCTGCACCAGAGTGTTCCAGGATAGACAAAAGCAAATTGAGCAGAGAAAGAGAAGCAATCATTTTCAAAGGCAAATCAGCAGGAGGCGGAAAGAACCCTCTGACCAAAGAGCAGTGAGGCCCAAGGGTAGGGTAGGAGGAGCATGCACACTGCCCTGAGGCCCAGGCTAGCACAGCCCAGCACACCCCGAATTCCCACGCGTGCATTGCTATCCACAGGTCTGAGGAGCCCGGGAAGGTTCGTTATGCTTTGATATCCTAGTTAGAGTTCTGTGCACACATGTCACCCTTGTTGACCTTTGTCTTCTCTCTTTTTCTCTTTTCTTGATAACTGTCAATGTTTACTGTTTGTGCAAGAGATTGAATCCTGCTGGGCCTTCTTGGCAACAGCCTTGCTTGGGTCCCGGGGGGTTCCCAATATCCCTTGGCCTGGCCTTATGAGGTCTTACACCGTGCACAAGTCACCTTGCCATCAATCAGGCCTCTTACGTCTGACTGTAGACAGAGCCTGCTGCGGAAGACGGCAGAGGTGTGGAAGCTGTGGGTGAGGATGGATGCGGCTCTTCCCTCAGGGCTAATTTATTAAAGGTCAGTTCAGAATGGATATTTCTCACAATGACTTTTCCATCTTCGTGTAATCTGAAAACTTGAGGGGATCAGACAACAAATCCCTGGCTAATGAAGATCCTACAGAGCTAAAAGTAGACTTGAAGATTTGCCCAATGCATGCCCGAGGGGAGGGGCGCCGCCAGTCTTGCTCCTTGTGGTTGTAGACATTTTCCTTTTTGTAGAAAATGCCACTAGTACCACGAAGGCTTCTCTGTATTTCTTCCCAAAACTAATTCATAAGAATGAAGATGTTGGGCTGGGGATTTAGCTCAGCGGCACAGCGCCTGCCTGGCAAGCACAAGGTCGTGAGTTCGATTCCCGGTACCTGAAAAAAAAAAAAAAATGAAGATGTTTATTAGTGTTTTAGAACACAGAATGTCTGGGATTGCATCATACATTTGGGTCAATAAACCTGCATATTTTGGCTGGCATATTTTCAGTGAACTAAACTTTCAGAGTACGTGTTGCTGTTCAAAAAATGAATCTGCAAAATGAATGTACAAAATGCTAAGGCAGTGTGAGATTTTTTCCTTCTCTTTCCATCTGTTTACATTTGAAATAACTCTCTTCATCTAGGATATCAGAATAATAATAGTTCATGTACCATGGAAGGTATGAGAAGGATTAAATGATAACTTAAATGTAAAATGGTTAGAACAATGCTTAGCACATAGCAATGCTCAGTTATGCTTAGTTTTTATTGTTGAGTTTTATCTGCTGTACTCATGGGAAGTTGGGCCCTGGGAAATAAAGGGAGGTCTGGCAGACACCAGTGTTGTAGACTATACTTTGCATGTGATCTAGAAAGTGTTTTACATTTTTTACAAGTTAACTCTTGTCCAGTCATAGAACAATAAGTACCTTATACAATTTCAAGAAGTATTTCTAAGTATGGAATATTCCCAAATTCCTCGTGCTGTAGGACTCCCTTCTCCATCCCTGCTGAGGGGCAAAGCATGAGAAGCTTGTCCCAGCTATGAATAACCAGACAAAAACAAGGAGTGCAGACACTTTGCTTGCTCGTGTGAAAATAGCTGGCTGTTCAGCGCAAGGGAGGAAGGCTCAGATGCTCTCACCGAGTGAGGTTTATACCCATTCCAGAGGAGCTTTCTGGTTGGAAATGAGATGGTGGGGGTGAAGGACAGACTCCTCCTCCACATCCCTTTCCTCACCAGGGAGCTAGGTGCCTGCTGCATTGGTGCTTTAATCCCTTACTTGCCACATGCAGAGAATCCAGGCACCCACTGCAGCCTGCATGAAGCCTCTTCTGCTCCAGCAGGTAGGGGGTCCCCTGATGGTTCTGAGACCGGTCAACACCTCTACTGTGACAGCAAGTGTCAGGTCTCTGGGACACCCTTAGCACCTGAGACCTAGGATGCAGTCCTTCTTCACATAAGACTGGGCAGAGCTCTGAAGAAGAAGACATTTTGTGTCACTAGGAGGACAGCAGTCTGCCCCAGTAGACATCTTGTGGCAGGGGGCTCGGTGCCCTCTGGTTCAGGGCCCCAAGAATGCGCCTGATGGATGGATGGTTGGAGTCACAGGTGATAAGGCCATACTGAGAATCATTATAGATTGTGGGAAGACATTCTGTGCAAAATGCCAATTATAACAAAATAATGATAACAATTTGGCAGTGATAAAAACCAGCCACCTCAGAGTGCCTGGGACAAGGAGTGGGCTTAGTTGATGTGGAGACTCAGGGTGCAGTTTCCATCGTGGGCTTAGTGGCTTCCAGTGGCAGAACATCTTTCCCAGGGCTGGCTCACTGTGGCCCGTCCTTGGGGAAGGGACCTGGGACCCTGAATACGTCTGGGCCAGCTGCAGGGGAGGGCCTGATGGCAGATTTCTGTAATTTGCCTCCTTCCCCCAGAACTTGCCAAACATATTTCTGGAAGCTTGGATGTGCTGATGAAGCAAGCAGTGCCTTCTTGGGTCTGCTTTTCTGGTTGCTCAAGGGCGGGTCTGGAGGTGAAACATCGGCGCCGTTCTGCAAGACAGAATTGGGGCAGAAACGTCACCAATGGGGTCCAGCACAGGGGAGGGAATCCAGCGGGCGACAGGGAGGCTGAGAACAGGAGCCAGTGAGCCTCAGACAGAAAGCACGGGGCAGAGGAGTCGGGGATGGGTGGAGGTGGGCTCCTCCTCCCGCAAAGGAGAAGAAGCGGGCTGCGGTGGAAGGCCAGCTGCAGGCTTCCATCTGCGCTCCAAAAGCCGGGAGTGGGGTCCTGACTTGTGAGCTTAGGAACATTGTTAGAAAAGTATTCACGGGCCACAGGGCCAAGGAAGAAACTCTGCGAGGCCACTGGACTTTACTCTGCTTTTGTAAGCAGCTCCACTTGCACTCTGGAGCTGCTGATGCTACGCAGTGCGCTGGGCTCACGGTTCTGGCTGCCAATCGTTAGATTCTCCAGCATCGGTTAGCTAACAGCCTCTTCCTCCAGCTCGCAGATGTTCCCCAGATCTCCTCCTGCTGGACTTTCTGATGGCCAGAGGCAAGGGGGCCGGGGCGAGCACAGCGACGGTCTCCGGAACGCACCCCAGTGCCTCAGCTCTCAGGACCTGGCTGTCCCGCCTCACTCAGCCGGCCTGGCCAGGAACACAAGAGAATTTCTCGGCTCATGGAGCTGCACAATGAAAAGTGCACTTGGTTTTGGAGCCAGGAGACTTGGTTTTGTCTCCCAGCTGTCCCCGTGTCAGCTCTGTGACTTCCGGTTGGTGACTCAACCTCCTGGGGCTCAGCTTTCTCATTTATTGTATTGGGAAGGATAAGAACATGACGAAGTGAGTGTTGATAGGGGTGCTGCGGACCCACCGGGAGGCTCTGCCCATCTGGACACCAGCTCTGAACGATCTCAGTTGTTCTTCAGGCAGCATGAACAGCGCATGGCAGATGCGGAGAACAGGAGGCCTGCGTTGGTGCCCGCATGCATCGGTTCTCAGAACACCATGGTGCCGAGAAGGAAAGTGGGGTGGGGGCAAGTTTGGTCAGCGAAGGCCAGGTTCTCAAGTCAGGCACCAGAGGGCATCCGAGCCCGAGGAGGGCAGCTGCTCGGAGTGAGGCAGTGACGTATAAGGACACATTGTTTGAGAACTGCAGGCGGGTGGCTGCGGGTCCCAGTGGAACCTGGAGAGCATCTTGGGCGGGTGAGACCACCTGTTCAGTCTTCATGTGGGCGGCTGGGCACTGGACCTCCCACCCCGACATGAAGGCACTGACTCTCTATCCACTGGAATTTAAGGGCTGCCAGGAAAGCCCCCCAGTCCAGAAGCCTCCCTCCCTTTGTTACTCGTGGCACTTTAAATTCTATAATGAGAGGTTTATTTATTTGAGCCTGGGAAGTGTTTTGAATGTGGTAAATATTTTTTAAAAAATAAAGTAAAATAAAATATCCCAGAAAGAGTCATTACCTGTTTGTAAGGGAAGACGTGGGCCCAGCTGTTGGGGTTGTTCCGTGCCATGACATCTCTTTCTGAGCAGTTTGTGGAAAAGGGGTGCAGAGCCTCTTGGGGCATCTCTCTGTGGTGCACAGGCTGCCAGCAAGTGAGAATCAGCCACCTACACAATCAAGCACTACTGACCTCCGTGGCACCGTTTCCGTTCCCCCAAGACCAGGCACATCCTTGGGGCTCACTTGCATTTAGTACTCGCATTTGGTTCAGGGTCCACAGCCAGTGGGCGCCGTGGCTGTGCCTGTAGCCCAGTGGATCTGCAGGGCCGCAGCACACCAGGGTGAATGCTGAGGCTGTTCTTGGAGAAGGAGGATGTGCATGGCATCTCCGCTGTCACACCGGGGATGTGCTTTGGGTAGTAGCATCGTGAGGGTCAACTCAGGAGCAGGGACAAAGGTGAGATAGCCTAGACTCTCCCAGGCCTTTCCTCATGGGGAAGCACAGCCGGGCCCTCCATCATGGCTCTGAGTACTGCACGTGTTGTGCTGATAAGCAACTGCCCTGTCCCCCTGCCTGAATGCAGGACAGCTCTCTGGCCTTCCCTCCTTGTGTACAGTCATGGTAGCAGCCTCTTCAGTCCCTGGCCTGGCCACTCCTTGGGGTCTCTTTTCTGCCCTAGGTAAAGGACCCACTGCAGAGGTCTCCTCTGCCAGGTGTGGCCCTCTCAGAGCACAGTGGAGCTGGTTCCAGGCACATGCATTGAACAGGGCATCAGTACCCATGAGAAGATGCAGGACAACAGGACAGGTGCTGCAGAGTTGAGGGGTGCTTAGGGTTTACAGGCAAAGCCCATGCCATTCCCACCACCTCCGTACATCCCAGAGGAAAAGGCCGACCTTGAGCTACCTTTCCCTGGAGAGCAGCACCTGGTGATACTTCATCACCTGCTTGGCACCAAAGTGATCCACGGTCACATTTTCCAGTCAGCATCATGAAGACAGGTGAAGGCATGAAGACAACGGCAGTAAAAGCTGGCAACAAAGACCAAGAGCAGGCTCCGGAGGAGCAGAGAGAGTGGCAGTAGACAGTGACCAACCTCACTGGCCCGGGCTGTTCCTCATGCTGAGCAGGAAAGGAATGAAGTTCTGGGGTTGCCTGGGAGGGCTGGGAACCAAATACTGTGTTTATAGGCCTTTGTGAGTGATGTCCCTCTGATTCTGAGGTGATGTATGTTCCTTTCAGCTCATTAGCACTGCTCAGCCGAATAGCTTCTGCAGGGCTTCATTCTGGCCCGTGTGAGGTTCACGTAGATGAGTGACCTAATCAGACTGAAGGTGACCAAAGGCCCAGAGAATTCACTTGTGTCATGGAGAGAGTTTAGATAGCAATATTTGTTATTATTGTTGCTGTAAAACATTACTGTGATTATACTGTGCAGTACACAGTTAGGGACTAAGATGGAAAAATAGGAATGATTTAAGAGGCAAGAGCGAGATGCTCATTTTTATGTGCAGAGTGGGTAGGGCTGGCTGTGGATAATTTTGCAGACCTGACACCAGGGTACCAGCTCTCTACTGAGACTTTAAGCACCACAGGACTTCAGGTAGTAGAATAGGTGAACTCTGTGGTGTGGGATCATTTTTTCCCTTCCCTTTTGAAGGTCATTTTTGCAGCTTATGGGGCTGAACTCATTGGGAAGCAGGAAACACTTCCTAGGTAGTAATGTTAGACTGAACGAAGCATCTACCAGCAGAACACGTTGTTGCTCTTGGAGCAAACACTGTCTACACCACTGTCTCACTGGTGCTTCCTCACTTGTGACTGAGCACACACCATCTGGGCACTACTGACATGGCCAGACCCATCTACCGGCCCGGATGTGGCCCTCCCTGGCTGCAAAACCACTATTCTCTCAAATGCTCAATTTTAGAGCCTGGTGCTTATCACCATGCCTTATCAGTTAATAATATCCCTTAGTTACTGCGGGCTGATCAGGTCCACAGTATCCCAAATGAAGATATGGTGAAGGCGAAATAAAAGAGGCGAATGGACTGGTTTCAGGGCTCCAGGAGAATCAGAGCCCCCTCACAGAATCTGAGATTCTTTCAGGGCCAAGACCATCTCTGGATGGCCTGTATTTATTTAGTTATCAGAAGAAGGGAGGGGAGTACTCAAAAAGACCAGAACCACTCAAGGACTTCTCTAAGAAAGGTATTAAGTTAATTCACCCAGGAGTGAGATGCCTGAGGCTACCGTCTTTATCTAGTTGAGATCAGATCCAGGTGTCCTTGGCTGTGATCTTGTCTTATCCTTTGAAGCTTTCCAGCTTCATCCACCATTATAGGTCATAGTAGGGATTAGTGACTCACAGAAGTTCACTTACTATGAGTCCACTGCCAATCTCCAGACAAGGAGCCCAGGCCTTGGACAGACTCAGAAGGAAACATGAAAAGCCAATTGATTAATTTAAGTCTGCTCAGGGCTGCTTCGTGGTGGTCTCCATCAGAGTGTGATGCTGCACTCTGTTAATTTTGGTTCTTCTCTAGACCACACATCCCTTTAACTTCACAGTTCTGGAAATAAAGTAGATGTTGAATAAATGGCTGTTACATGCATGAATGGGTGAGTGAGTGTCTCAGGAGGAAACTGTGTGATGTGCTAAGGCTCTTCTTGTCCAATTGTACTTTGCAGGTAGGGTACACTCTTAGGAGACCAGAGCAAACCTCACCTCAAATTCCTCTGCTTCCACCTGAGGCTTCATTTTGGAGGGAAAAAGTGATCAAATGAGCCGAGGCCTCCTCTGCTGGGCCCCCTGCCCAAGTTAGCCCTGGCTTTAAGTCTGCACTCCCATTTCACCTGCCACAGTTCTGGAAACCTCATCTGCTGAACAGTGTCAAAGTTTGGGTGGCAAATCCACAGGGAAGCTCTCCCACCCTTAGTTGGCTTTCAGATGTAGGGGGTAGAAAACCAAACCAGTGGTTGCTGAAACAGTAGCACCTACTATCTCTTCCAGTTGGAAGACTGGAGGGCCCACCACAACCTCACTCAGAGGCTGTCTTAGCTCAGCCTGTTTATGCTGCTGTAAGAGAATACCCAAGATAGGGTAATGTGCAGGACAGAAGCTCATTTTCTTACCGATCTGGACAATGGGAAGTCTGGGACCAAGGGCACCAGAGGGTCCATTGTTTGGTGGGATTGCATCCTCTGGAGGGAGAAGCACAAGGTCTTTATCTGACAAAACACAGAAGGGCAAGATCCATAGCACTGTGTGAACCTTAATCCCACTCATGGCCTAATCAGCAGTTAACACTGTCACACTAGCAACATCTGAATTTTGGAAGAGAAGCATAACCTCTAATGGAAGCTTTCCACCTTCCCACTCAGCCACATTCAGTAGGGGACTGGCTCAGGATCTCAAGAGGGCGGCATGCCCTGCAAGAGTTGCAAACTCGGTCAGTGGTATCAGCCAAAAGGGTGCATGCCCTCACGCATATCAAGCAGTCTCTCCCTTGAATTCCACCGGCCAGCAACGGAGCCCATGTCCCTTCTCTGGGAGGTTGGAACCTGGCCTCTTCTGGCTGTGCTGGAGCCCAGCTCTGCTTCCAAGGCTGGAGGTGATGGAATGGACTATAGAGTTTGATTTGTTTTCTTGTTTGTGTAATGAAGGGGCCTGTGTGGCCCAGGAGAAGGTGTCTTCTTGATGACTGAGGAGCACACCTGGTGGATTTGTCCAGCTGGTGACATTAGGTGTTATTCTAGTGCATCCTGAGTCTGGGCGGGACATAAACTCCTCACCAGGTAGAGGGATTAAGAGGCTGGTACCAGCATCTCCCCAGCCCCTGCCCCATTGTCTTCTGGGTTGGCTTTCTCTCAGGTGCTCCTATTTCCCAGAGGCAGGATGTGGGTGGCAGCTCCTGGGTCCATATGCAGCTCTGGTCACTTCAGGAAGCTGTTTTTCCTGGATGGGCCTAGCATGAGCTTTGGGGACAGCCGTTACCTTCTCTGCTTAGTATAACATGGATCTTGTGCTCACCTAAACTGTCCATCACAGGCAGTGCTGGATCAGGTTTTCAGAGCACACCCACCCCAAGGGCTGAGGTAGAGAGTGCCAGAGGGGCTCCGGGGGTCATGGGCACCAATGGGCTTCTGATGTAGAGTGGGCCACGCCACGTCTCTAGTAACCGGTGCTGAGGAGGCCAGGAGGAACTTCCTGGGTTCCTCTTGCAGATACTGTCTGGGTGCACAGTGACCACATTCAGGTTTCCATACAAGAAATACAACTTTTGGATTATGAGACTCATCAGCTTGTAGTATTTCTCAAATGAAAAACTTATGTAGATTCGTGTTTTGATTTGTTAGGACAAAATCTATTAGGTTAGTAATATCCCTTAGTTATTGCAGACTGATAAGGTCCACAATATCCCAAACAAACATATGGCGAAGGCTGAGTAAAAGAAGCAAATAGAATGATTACAGTACTCCAGGAGGATCAAAGACCTCCCACAGAACTTGAGATTCTCTCAGGGCTAAGACCAAGACCTTCTCTGGGTGGCCCATATTTATTTAGTTACTGGAAGAAGGGAGGGAGGTACTTAAGAAGGACAGAACCACTCAGGGACTTCTCCAAGTAAGGTATTAAGTTAATCCACCCAGGAGTGAGATGCCTGAGGCTATAGTTGAGATGGATCCAGGTGTCCTTGGCTGTGAGCTTGTCTTCTCCTTTCAGGCTTTCCAGCTTCACCCACCACTACAGGTTTTAGTGGGAATTAATGACTCACAGAGGTTCACTTACTATGAGTCCACTGCCCACTTCCAAACACATGGCCTAGTCTTTAGACAGATTCACAAGTAAACACGAAAAGCCAATCGGTTAATTTAAGTCCTGCTTGGGGCTGCTACCTAGTAGTCTCCATCAAAATTCCTCACTCTCTTTGGAAGGCATAGAAGTTTCCATAAGGCAAGTTATGCAGGCAGACATACATAAATCAAGGCGACTCTGACATCTCCGCAACTGTCCTTCTGCCTTCTCCTTTGCAGACCTGCTGAACTCATGTAGGCTACAGGAAGTATTCTTTTCTCTTTTGAATTACATTTTTTTTTGGCCGGGCTAATATTCCTACAGCACTGGCACTCAGTGGGAATACGTGTGTGCCCTTTCCACTGGCTGTGGCTGGGCTGTGGTTCAGGAGGGTGCTAGGTGCAGGCCGTAGGGTGGCAGTGGCTGGAAACAATAAGAGCATGAATGCGCCTGCAAGGGGTTGCATAGAAAGTCTCTCTCTGCCCCTGCCAGCCTTGGCTGGGGTGGGTTTTAATGCAGTATAATGTGTAAAGTGCCTGAAAGTATTTTCACCAGTGCTGGGGGTGTTGCCCTATATGTAAACTCTCTGCACTTTCTGCTGATTTTCAGAATGTAAACACAAAACTGTTCTAAAAGCAGCCTACCAATTTATTTAAAAAGTGCTACAAAGACAGACTTGGTGGATTCTTTTGAAAAAACAACAAAAAAAATCTGTGCAAGATGGCACATAGCTGTAATCTCTGTACTCGGGGAGGCTGAAGCAGGAGGATCACAAAAATTTGGGCCAGGGTAGGCAACTTAACAATTTAGGAAAACCCTGACTCAAAATAAAAAAAAATAAAAAAGGCCTGTGATGTCATTTGTTGTGAAGGTCCTGAGTTCAATACCAATATAAAAAAAAAAGGCAGAAAAACTCTTAATTTTAAATGTTTTGATGAACTCCCATTGTGAAGCACAGTGGAGGGAGGTGCAAGCCTTTCATAAGGAGCAGGGTCACCAGGGAGAGAGGGCAGGATGAACAGGTCAGGCGGGCAGTGTTGTGGCAGGTAACACAGGACCCAAGAATATGGCTATGCAGGGTGCCCTGGGGACCCCATTCCCCCAGAGAGATGGGCGGATGTTATTCATGGCATGCTTTATATCTGCCTCCTGGGGAACCACTCTCTTGAGAAAATAAACTGCACCTTCTCATGGGGCAAGAAAACGCTACCAGGGGCCACCTTGATCTAGAAACTGGAGCAGAACCTGGATGAGAAGCTCAGTGGTCCACTTCGGAAATGAAAGCTGTGCTTCTTTATAAGATAGAAGAAGCGTAAAACCTTAGTATAGATTTCAGAAAGGTCATAACCTCTTATCAAAGCCCTGACACAAATTTCAATTAAGAATGAAGCCAGCTTCTCACCAAGGGTGCTACTATGTGCAGAGATCTGAGACCAATCTTCTGAGAATTTCTATTTGCATACAATAATTAATCCAGAAAATAATCTAAGTGACTGGGTAGAGGGTAGGTTTGCATTGTTGATTGATTTGAGATGCATGACTTTTCATGTGATTAAAATATGAACACTCTGCAAAAAGAAGTGCTAATATAACTGAGACCCTGAAACAGGCATAATTACATGGCTGAAATCTAAGCAGACCAGATCTTTCAGTATTTGCATTTATTTAATTTCTGACGAGATTTAATATCTATATAAAAAAGTGCTAGTACAGCTAAGACCCTGGGACGAGCATAATGAGATGTGCGAAGTCCATGCAGAAGAAATCTGTCGTAATTTACATTTATTTAATAGCTGATGAGATTTGACATCATTACTTTTTCACCTTTTAAAAAATTCTGTCTTATTAAGATGTCAGATGCTTCTATACTTTGTTTTCTTCAGTTTTAGTGTTATTACAGTTGCCTTAGAAGAACTCTTTGATTTTCATGAATTCAAAGCTGATCATCATTTTCTGTGAACTCACAGATCTCCTCTCCAAACTACAGAGGCAGTGGGATGGGACATGGCTGCCCACACAGCTGGTTTATTTCACATCTGCTCCATCCCCTCTGTCGGATGTGTGTTCTGCTGTTATTAGGCCCCCTGCCCACATCCCCAGCTCCCTTTGGCAATGGTTGGTCTTCATCACTGTTTCCAGAAGACCTGGAGGATTACTGAGCCAAGAAAAAATAGTAAGCCACCAAACTATGAGGCTTTTCCTCTCCTATCAGTCTTACCTTCGCAGAAAAGTTTCTGAATGTTAACTTCCTGGAGACTGACAGTTAGGATATCCAAATGAGTACTGTTCTTGATGTTGTCATCCTGGATGACAGCTCTGGAATGATTTTGCCATCCACCCTTAATGAAAGGCCTCTCTGTCTCTCCCTGTCTGTATCTCTGTCTGTCTCTCTCCTTTCCACCCTTCCTCTCTCTTTCATTTTTAGTGGTTGTGAGTATCTTAGTCCATTGGGTTGCTACGCCAGAGCACCAGAAGGTGATTGGATTCTAAACAACAAAAATTTCTCACCATTCTGCAGACGGGAAGGTCCAAGGACCAGATGCCAGTAGATTTGGTCTCTGTTAGGGAATTACTTCCTGTTTCATCTTTTCACTGTGTCCTGATGTGATGGGAGGGACCAGGGAGATCTTAGGGATGTCTTTTATGAGAACATTGGCTTATGAGGCTTGCTTATGAGGGCCCTACTTCGTGACCCATTGATTCCATGATCCATTGACCTCCTGGAGGTCAAAATACCTTCACAATACCTGCTGTGTTAGTTGGTGGTCCTGCTGCTGGGATGATACCAAAATACCTCATGTCCACTGCTTCAAAGGAGAAAGGATTTATTTGGCTCACCCTTTCAGATGGTTTAGTCCGTGATCAGCTGGGCCAAGGCAGAAGGGTGTGGGGGAGAAAAGCTGCTCAAGTCATGGTGGCTGGGAAGCAGAGAAGGTTGGAAAGAGCAAGAGAGAAAGGAGCCAGGGACCAGATATGATCCCCAAATTTTTGCCCCCGTGGCTCAGCTCTTCCCACTAATCCAGGAAATATCCTACACCACTGAGCAGAAGACAGGCTTCTATAATAAAAGCCCACCTCTTAATTGGCCCTGCCTCACAATAGCCCAGTGACACACTGATGAGGTCAGCACCTTCGCCTCCAGACACCTCTCCAGCAGTGTCTTAATCCGGTTGAGTTGACAGTCAGTCTTCCCAGGAAGACTAGGTTTCAACGTATGAATCTATGGGGAGGGCAATAGACATGTAGTCTACAGCACAGAGGTCTCAGGAGAAGCATCTCGGGCAGATTATGAAGACTGTGGACAGTTGGAGTGGGCTACATTTTGGGCTTAGTTTCTTGTGTGGCTCATAAGCCACATTTGAACAAGCTGTGAGGGAGGCTCAGGGAGGACATTGGTGCTGCTCTCTAGATGCTTCTCATCCTTCCTTTCCTGGGCCTGGGGTCACGGAGCACTGGCCAGCAGAGGGACAGGAGCTGTTTCCATCATTGCTAGGGCAGCACTGTACCGGCGCTCTGATCCCAAGAGCAGCACCACATGTCAGTTTTTTACCCTTCTGGGGTCCTGAGTAACTCCTGACCAGCAGAAGACATTCGGCATGAAGGAAAAGACCTTCACTGCTGTACAATGCTGAGATGCTGGAGGTGTTTGGTGCAGCACTCGTAGTTACGGTGGAGTGTCAACTTGATTGGCCTTGGAATCTTCCAGGGGCACTGGTGTGGCACACTTCTGGGTCTGTCTGGGTGGGTCATGGAGGCATGAATTTGGGTGCTGTATGTGGTCCCTGGTCCCTTTCTCTCTGGCACCGTTTCCCTTCTGTCCTTCCTGCCGACCATAAGCTCAGTGGTGTCCTCCACTGTGACTCTCCTCCGTGATGATCCTGCCTTGGAGCCAGTAGCCCATGGACTGAAACCCCTTAAATCCTGAGCCAAATCAAACCTCTCTTGCTTTAAACTGCAGGTGTCAGGAAAGCTGATCAACACAGCATAACAGAACCCGCTCTGACTGATGCAAGACATGGCAACATCGTGGAGTAAGAGTACAGTCTCAAGAAGACGCTTTTGAAGGAAGAGAGCTGACACTTAGATGCGTAGCGAGTTTTACTAGTACTTAAAATGACTTATGGGAAGCCAGGGAAATGCCAACTGTGAGGCCCTGTTTGGCTTTTAAAACTTAGTCCTCATCCAGCTCTCAAGTCCTGTTGCAACCTGGGAAACACACACCTGGCTGTGCAGCCCGACGCCCTCACAGCCCCTGGCTGCAGCTTCTCTCCGCCTTCTGCTGCCAGCTTCCAGATTAATCCTAAAGCCACACTTCCATCCACTCACTCCAGTCGCCCTCAACGACCCACGGCAGCAGCATCACAGGTTAGCTTGGCCTCCAAGGTCGTATTTAGAATCACATTTTTCTTTCAGCATGCTCAAAACTCCTGTGGAGGAGAAGGTACTCAGAATGAGCTGAAGCACAAGGTAGGTGTTCACCAGCACTGCTGACACTATACCGCCACTTTCAAAGAAGTAGGAGATGGAGTTACAGGCTCTGGTGGATCAGGGAGGCTCCTCAGAGGAGGTGGCATTTCAGCCAGGATTGGAAGGGTAAGTAGGAGCTCATCTTTGGGTTTAGATGTTATTTTTTACATGACTACAGTGTGTTAGCTTTGTTTTCTGAGAAGAGAGATATAGTAAACCCTTCATAACGAAGTACTAACATTGTAACGGTAGTTAGGGTTTCCATACACTCTTTAACCTAAAGGTTGTGCACAGGATAAGTAAGTGGTAGAGGCTGGTGTGGGAATGGGTAGTCTTTGAGTGTAGTCTTTCTGACACAGATGGGCCTGTGGTAGGGAATCTCCTGGTAAATTATTCAATAGGATGCATGTGACCCTCAGGTACAGCTAGACACAGAGGCTACCCAGTGTAACACTTGCTGAGCACCTAGTACATGGAAGTGTCTATAGGTGACAATAAAGTTGTCAAAAACTCTCTATAAAACGCCAGAGGGCAAATATTTTATGCTCATCTGGCCAGATGGTGTCTGCTATAACCACCCAACCCCATGTTATGGTTAAAATCAGATTGAGACATGAGGCAAACCAGGAACGTTCTTTCTCCAATCAGGCAGTGGACCAGGCTGGCCCTCTGGCAGCAGCTTGGTGACTGATGTGGACACGGTCCCCTTCTATTATGAAAAGCCAAACAGCAAAAATGCAAGGGAAGCCAACAGCAGTAGCACTGTTAGCTCTTTATAGAGATGGTGAAATTGTAGCTCATGGAAGCTCTGAGAGTCCACGTCAGCCCTGATCCTGACTTTATAGTTCCGGCACAGCTCATGCATAAAAAGCCCTTGTTAAACATGAAATATGTGCCGTACAGGTAGGTTTGACACTTTTTTCATAGAGGCTTCATTTCTGCAGACAGAGAAAGGGACAGTGTCAAACAGAAGCCTTCCTAAAGCCCAGCCCTGGGGTGGGTTTCTGACAGCCCCCACCCCAAGCTTCTCATTTAGAACAACAATGGGGGCTCATCCCTGACATCAAAGTGTCAGGTCCAGCTTCATGGGCTGCTATTGATCTCTGTAGAAACAAAAGCATAGTTCTTTTTTATTTTCTCCCCCAAACTTCACATCTAATTTCAATAGAGGTATGGCCTTTGCTGGCAAGTGCAGATTCTATTTCTAACCCAGGATCAAACCTCTTTACCATCTCTGAGCAGCTATAACTATAACCAGAGGAAACTGGAATCTTTCTGTTTAAATAGTTCATAAATTAAACCAAAAAATTTCTCCACCTGGAGAACTTCTTCAAGCACAATGAAATATGCACAGATGGCTGCAGAGTTACTTACTGTGTAATGCCTAGCCATGCCATAGGTTAACATTTTGGCTATGGAAATTTTCTTTAGAAAGAAAGAAAACATCACTGATGTTCCTAATGGTGTCCACGCCACGAGCTAAGCCTTGGGCTGCTGTGTGACGGGCGGTTCTGGGCACATGTTTGGAGAACACCCAACGTTCTCAGGCTCTTCTGTGCTTGCTGCCCTTGCTTTTTGTGGCAGGGAGTGCACAGGAGAATTAGCAAGGTTACCCCCACCGGTGTTGGTTCTCCAGGACATTTCCTGAAAGCCGCCCACCAGGAGAGTAAACCCCACATCTCTTCTGTTTGGTGGCTTTAATTCCATTTCCTGTGTTTCTTCACCACAACACAGGAGAGATGAGATAAGGAAGATCAGACACTGGTGTAGCTTGAGACCATACCCTTCAGTGAAATAAATCGGGCACACATATTCAAATATCACATGTATCTCTGGCATGAGAGACTGAAAAGGTAAATAAGGGCTAAAATGTATATTAAATATTGGGAAATAGGAAGAAAATGTTCAAATGGGAAGGAGAACTAGGCGGGGAGGGGGCAAAGAAAGGCACAAGAAAAGAAAGAATAGGAGAAAAATGGAAACAAACTTCTGTAAATAAAGAGGGGAAGAGGGGTTGAGGCAGGGGATTAAGGAGAAAAAGGGTATCAAGATATACTATGTACAGGTACGAAGTCCCTATGATGAATGTGATCATTGTGTGTACCTAAAATGCACCACCAATTTTTTTTTTTTGTCTTTTTGAGACAGGGTCTTGCTATGGAGTTCAGACTGGCCTTGAACTCAATGTGTAGCCCAGGCTGATCTCAAACTCACAGCAATCCTCTTGCCTCAGCCTCCTGAGTGCTGGGATTACAGGCATGAGCCACCATGTCCAGCTCCCAATATTGATTTCAGAAAAACATTTGGCCTAGGAAATTGTTATGCAAATGAATCAAAGATGGCCCCAGTGTCTGAGCCCTCTGTCATCTGCCTTACAGCAGGCTGAGACCAATTTGTGCCAGACTCACAATTTCACATTTCCAATTGTTCTCCATGTAGCTTTGAAAGAATCAACCTTTTAGAGCCTTCCTGTTTCAAATCTCCTGAAAAACTGTGCTCAACACCTCTTCATCACAGCTAAGACAAACTCTAGCTTTAAAATACCCCAAGTGACTATCTATACCTTTTTGGAGATCTGAGTCTCCCCACCGAGCTGCTGGCCGATGTTACCTGGACGGATGAACCCCACCTTCTGCAGGAGGTTCCCTTGATCTTCTCCCCTTCTGAGTAGTGGTCCCTGCACCAAAGCCTCCAGCTGCTCTTCTGCAGCAAGGGGCCTCTTACTTATAAACCTGTACAAGCTCTGTCTGAGTAGAGCTTTGTGTGGGCCACCGTTACCTTATATTGTATATTTCACTTGATTATGCTCCAAGTCTCTGAATTGACTGCAGAGGTAGAGTAGGTTCTGAGTGAGAGAGCTCAAGGCTTGTTACGGTTCCTTTGTTACGAACAACGAAGGCCATCTCCCAGCGGGTTCATCGCTTGTCCATTCACAGAACCCTCCGTCCAAACCCCTGCTATTCTCCTGCCCACTTAAGACCAGCTGGACCTCACAGAGCTCTGTGGTAACCCCTTGCTTTACACATGACTGTGGGATGAAAGGAGAGGCTGGTGCTTCAAACTTGGGTAATGGGTGCTGGTGACAGAGCTGGACCTCCTTCTACACATGGCCAAACATCACCTGTGCTCTGGGCTCAAGTCTCCAGGGATTGAAGAGGGAGCATAAGCACTCCACAGCACGCTGCTTACCATGTTTATTCCTGAGGGCCTCTCTGGTCAGGAGGCGACCTGAAAACGTGGCATCTTTTCTCATTCAGTTAAGTGTATCGTCTCTCCTCCGATACAATCCACCTCTGCCTCAGACAGCTCTATTCAGTCTAATCTCTATGGCTGCTTCCCTCCGTTCATAGCCAGGAATCATAAGAATCAAGAGGGGAGGCAGCCTCCAGGTGAGAGTGGGCCTTCTCGGGTTGGTGTTACCGCAGATAGTGTTAAGAGGAGATTTTTCTTTGAGGCCAAGCTCCTGGATGTGCACTCTCTAGTTATTCATTGAAGAATACAAAATTACTTTAATAAAATCCTATTTTGGACTTTTTCAGAGGAACTTAGCAAGAGTGGAAAAGCCATGCTAAGTTCCTCTGAAAAGATAAAAGATATCCCAGATGTGCGAGAATGATCAAACAATTACATATCAACTGTTCCTTTCAAGAAAGACATGGAAATTAATAGTACAATTATCCCAGCCATTTTGTGTATGCATGTATATATAATATATATATATATATATATATATATACATATTTTTCCCTTTCTTCTTTATTTTCTCCTTTCCCTCATCCCAGTCATTCTTTCCTTTTGAGCAGTTTCTTTCTCTTTCTTGCTATGTATTGTACCTTTTAGATTTCATTTGCTCTTTCAGATTCTTATATTAGGGAGACAATACGATGTTTACACATATGAGACTTATTTATTTCACTCATGAGTATGGTTTGTTAATATGTTTTGGTTCTTTTATCTCTACAAATAAAAGTAAAAAGAAAACTCAAGAAAAAAAAAAGATACCCAGTGCTAATGGTAAGTAGCGTTAACTGGAAGCAAGCTGAACTTTTGTGACATTAGTGTTTTCCACATGGGCATAAAAAAGAGGAGGAAATCTGGACAGCTACAGGCATGAGTGGAGCCAGGCATGGTGATGCACGCCTGTAATCCCAGTACTCGGGAGGCTAAGGCAGGAGGATCGTTGCGAGTTCAAGGCCAGCCTGCACTGCATAGCGAGACCCTGTCTCAAAAAGACCAAAAAAGAAAAAAAAGAAAACATGAGGGGAGTGTGCCTGTTCTTCTTTGACTGAGTCCGCAGGTCCAAAGGTCCACAGTGTTGCCCGTCCCCTAGGAGGAGCCTTTTCCGAGCAGACTGAAGAGCAGCCGTTAGTCATGGTACCGATGGCGGTGCTGCCATTGTCCCAGGTTGATTTTGCGCCTTCTGCATAAAGTTTCCTCAAACAGACATAGGACCCTTCAGTGTCAGGAGCTATGTCATCCCTGTGTTTCCGGGGTCCAGTACAGAGCCTGGAAGGTGCACGATGTTCCCAGACCAGTGCTGAGCTAACACCTGCTCTTCAGAGTTAAATGTGGGCTAAGTGTTCATCAGTGCCCCCTGCCCCGCGGCGCTCCAGATGATTTCTGATGTGCTAATATCTCCTCCTATCAAGCAGTCAGCTGCCTCGAACACAGCTCAGAATACATTGCTCATTAAAGTGAATTCCAGACGAGCCAGTGAGGATATTAGCCCAGTGCTACAAAGTAGCAGTGAGTCTCCAGGGCAGAGTGTAATTGTTCATTTGCTAAATAACACAGACGCACAATGGCTTAATTACAGTATTTTGCTGCGAAGCAGAATTGCAGTGATTTCCACACAAGAGTCTCTCATTAATGAGATTTGCTAACTGTTATTGGCAATATTGTGAAATGCCCTTTTATTTTAAATCATTTTCTAAATTGCTAATGTCATTTGTGGGAGAGGAAAGTTCCCGCACGCTCTGCGGAGGGGAAACGTTAGCTCTGTGGAACATTCTCAGCGCTCATTTCTTCCTGGGAGGCAGGACTCAGCCGTGTGAAAAGAATGACACTTTTGACATTTCTCTGCTTCCACATTATCGGTATTTAAATTGTTACCAAGCAATAAGAATCCAAATATTAAGATTCTTCACCGACATTCCACAAACCCGCTACATGAACGGAGAAACGTCGTAGCTTTGTATCCCAGCTCTGCAGCTCGGCACCGCGGTGAGAAGGTCAAGATGATGAACCTCTCCGGGCTCTGAGACGCACAGGTGTCACATTCTTTCGTGATTCAGCAGATGGTTTCTCAATTGTTCCAGGCACGAGGAATACAGCAGCAAATGGGAGCAGACGGAGCTCCTGCTTCCCAGCACTTTATATTTCAGTAGAAAAGACAGACGAGGAGCTTGTAACTGAATATGTAGCTGAAATATTTCAGGCCATACTTTTATTAGCCTAAAGAAACTGAGGAGTTTCATCGAGACATATTTGGGACTCGCTACCACAGGAAGGACAGCAGAGAAGCTTCTTAGGGGTAGTGGGATAGTAGCAGCAATTTTACTAAGAAGAAGGAGGTAGCTTTGGAAATTTGGGAAGAATATTCCCGGAAGTGGGAATAACTGAAATAGAGTTTTCGGGCAAGAACGCATTGATCTCTTAAAGTGCCGTCCAGCTCTAAAACTCACTGATTTCCAGTGGCTGGGGATTTAGCTCAGCGGCAAAAGCGCCTGCCTGGCAAGCGCAAGGTCGTGAGTTCAGTTCCCGGTACCGGAGAAAAACCAAAA
>NW_004955482.1:3871178-3893046 GCF_000276665.1 Chinchilla lanigera | reverse complement strand
AAAAAAAAAAAAAAAAAAAAAAAAAAAAAAAAAAAAAAAAAACTCACTGATTTCCACTGGAGTCCTTTCAGATTAGTGTCTCACATCACTCGCGTAGTCCGTGATATTCCTGGTAATCTGTGCTTCTGGGTTTTATTTTCTTGTCCGTACTTTTAGGCTGAGCACTCCTAAAGGCTATGCGATGGTTAACTGTTTGCCCCTTGAGTGAGAAACACCCAAAAGATTGGATTAGCATAACTCTGGGTGTGGCACAACGGATTTACAGGAGACAGAAGACCCACGTGGGTTGTGAGTGACACTGCCAACCGCCAATAGGATTGAAGCCTGAATGGAATAAAAAGGGAAAAGAAGGAAGTCTCAGTGCTGTTTCCTCCGAGGAGCTCCAGTGTTCACCTTTGCCTTGGGTGTCATCTCCTGGCTTCCGGTGCAGACTTTTCTGCTCTTTACCACAGACCGTTTGGCCTCCTGATGCACGAGTGTGCACAGCACACTACAGTGGACTCCAGGCCTTGGACCTTAGACTGGACCCTTTGACTGCACCCTTTGGCTCTCCACACACAGACCGTCCTTTGCACTCTTCCACACCTGATTCTGCAGGACCATTGTGAGCCTACTTTGTAAATCCTTCTATATTTATTTTTCTTATATTAAACCCACTTCTCTAGTGAGCACTGACTGATACATGCTTCTTCCTTAATTGTTTATGTGGTACACAACACACACACACACACACACACACACACATTTTTAATCCTGTTTCCCAAATTTGTTATCTGGCAATATTTCATCCCTCTCAGTTACTTAATGTTGATAATAGAAAAACATGAAAATTGTTCCTGGTTGTGCTTAAGCTTAATTATACACTAACAGGCTGAGAGCTACCCACCCACAGTCCTGTATGTATTTGGGTGGGTCACGAGGACACAACGCATGGCCCTTGGCCCTTTCTTCTCTAGTGTTGTTGCCCTGCTTGGCTTCCCTCTGGCATGAATCCAGTGACTTTGTTCCACTGGGCCCTTCTGCTAGGATGTTTCTGGAGACAGGGCCCATGGGTTGAATTCTTTGAAAACAAGAGCTTAATAAATTTCTCCTCCTTTAAATTATGTATTTCAGATATTTGGTCCCAGCAATGGGAAAGCTGGCTAATACCCAATCAAACCTTGTAAAGCTTCATTTTCTGTTGTTTTCTCCTGTTACTAGTGGTTGCTAAGAAAATGGATGGAATTTAGAGACATCATTTACCTGTTATTTTCAGCCTGGTCTGGATATGAAAAGTGCCAGAATTTAAGATCTGCTGCTCCTCGCTTCAGACTCTGCTGCCAGCTGCGGTTGTTTCCACCTGTTTGTCCAAGTTCCATGAAATTGTGGGTTGGACCCACTGGGGCAAGCACAGTGTTCACTGCACTGGCTCCTCCGGGGCAATGCTTGTCTGGACTGTGGAGGACGTTACAAAAGTGTTGACAATGAGAGTTCAAGTCAGGAAGAGCGAGGGCTTTTCTTCCTGGTCACCTTCTAATCATGGGCAGTTTGTTGGTTGTTGAGTCATCCAGTTATTTATACATTTATATTCATATCTTCATTCTGAGTGCCTGTAGCTTGAATGCTGGGACCAAACATCTGAAATACATTACTTAAAATAGGAGAGGCATATTTGGCTCTTGGTCTCCAGTCCATGGTTCAGGGCAAGAACATCATGACAGCAGAGCCCGGTGGAACAAGGTTGCTTGATGCACGGCAGGGTTTCCATGAGTGTGGACCAAATTGTCTTTCTTTTCTTTTGTTATGGTTTGTGTCTGTGTGTCCTCCCAAAGCCTCATGTGGTCATGGGGCAGGCTTTTAGAGTTTGATTGATTATGGGTGTGAGAGCTACACTGCCCTGCGGTGGATAGTTTGCATATGTAAAGGAGAGGAAGAGGCTGCTTGTGGGCCATTCCTCCCTTTTAGTGCTTGTTGCTTTGCTGTGTTCCGCTGCCATGAGCTGTAGCCCTCTGCCATGTGCCACTCTGCCTTGTAATCTGCCAAGTACGGACTGAAACTTTCACAAACTGTAAGTGAAATAAACCTTTCCTTCCTTAATTTTGGGCATCAGGTATTTTGTCCCAGCAACGAGAGAAAAGTAACCAAGACACTTTTTATATAAATTATGTTCCTAATTTGTTTTTATTTGAAGAGACCATCATTAGCTGCCAAAGGACTGAGCTAATATAGGAAAACAAAACTATTGTGGAGATATTTGAGGCAAATAATAAAAGCATTTACCATATTTTAAATTTTTGTATTTGTGATACTTCCTGAGCTACTTAAGTTTTGCAGTTTGTTGTGATTTATATCCTAAGTATAGGTATTGTTTTCAAGAATCGTTTGTGTTTCTGACAGTATGAGGATGGCTAGTAGGAAAAGTGGGGGTAATGTTGCCTCTGATAACACACGATGCTACAAAAACATAACTGCATGCAGAATTTTGTGTGCTGGGTGCATTCTTATCACTTATGCTTCCACCTCAAATACTTTCTGTGCAGAAATTAGCCAGGAGAGGCCCAGCAACGTGAGTCCACCATCACATTTTTGTGCAATTAGCCCAAGTAGGATGCTCTATCATGAGTTATTTGCGATCTCTGTCCCTTTCCATTTACACTTTCCCCTTTGCCACCTGTGTTCTCCGTTTGAGTGAAACTGAAGCAGGCATGACAGTTTTGGAGAATTGACCAGGGAGGAGTTAAGTGAAGTATCCACTAAGTTAGAGTTAGTGGGATACAACTGCGTAGTTATCACACTGTTCTTAATATAACTGAGTTTTTGGTGGCTGTTGGGGTAGGAATGCCTTCCAGAGTACTCACATTGCTTACTATGCTGGCTTGTCTAATTTGGGCCATGCATGTGCAGGGCCAGGGAGCATGTCACAGTGTCTCACACGGCCCTGGAATGAAACTTTGGGGATGATATGCAAGACTGGAAATGAATGGGACCAGAAGCTTGCCTATGGAAAATTCCTCCATGTCTTCCAAGTCTAGAGAAAGATCTTCCAAATACGGAGGAGACTTGAGAAAGCTTTTCATAAAATTAACGATATTTCTAGAATTTGTATGTTATTGAAAATAATTGGTTATGAAACTGAAATTTTTCTAAACTTTCAGCATTGACAAAACAAGCACGTCCAGGAGACGTAAATTTCCATGAGTGTAAACAAAATTGTCTTTCTTTTCACTTTATAAAAATTATATTCCAAATTTGTTTTCATTTGAAGAGACCATGAGAGCATGCAGCCAAAGAATTGAGTTAACACAGGAAAATAAAACTATTGTGGAGATGTTTGAGGCAAATAATAAAAATATGTGTGATATTTTAGATTCTTTGTGGTATTTATTGAGCTACTTAGTTTTTGCAGTTTGTTGTGATTTATTTTCTGCGTGTTGTTTTCATGAATCATTTGCATTTTTACCTGTTTATTATTTTTCTGATAGAACACCCCTTTGACAATACCAGAGGAGTTCCATTCCTAACAAAACCCTGGTTCGCACTGCCAGTGACTTTGGCCGGTGCCCAGCGGGGAAGGTTCAGTGGTGGGAGGCACCTAGCCGAGCTGACGGTGGTCATCAGAACCGCAGTGTGAATGGCCAGCTGAGCCCAGGAAGCCATGGGCAGCATCGCAGGGAGGGACTGAGTCATTCGTTCTCTGTGGAGCAGAATGAACCATCTCCCGCTCCATCCGTCTTTACAGGCTATTGTTTTGTGCCACACAAATGGGGCTGCACTCTCCTGACCAAGGGCCATGGGTATCTTCAACAGGGAAGTCTTCCCACTAGGACCCTGGTCAACCACCCTACCTCCTTTGCATTCCTGTGGAAGGGCAGGGAGCCGTCCACTTCACAAGGCTGTGGGTGCAAAGCTTAAAGGAGATGGTGGATACAAAGAAGTGGGCTGGCAGTGTTCTCTTCTCCCTCTGTTCCTGCCCTGCTCCTGCAAATGGCACCCCCACACCCCCATCACTCAAACGAGCCTCCAGCTGCTCACACGGCATCCTTTGTAGAATGCAGGCTCTCAGACCCGGTGAACTCCCATCTGTGCACATGCTGGTCGCAGCTGTCTCCAGGATGCCAGGTGCTGTTTGTTTTATTGCCGTCTCCAAGTCTAAAACAGTGGTCGAAGAGAGTCAGCGCTCACAAATGTTTGTGAGTGTGTCATGTCATTCTCCCCTATCTCGTTTCTCTGTGACATTACTAGGGTGGGCATAAGATAGGAAAATAATCCACAGCAGTAATTCAGAGTGTTATCTCACAGATGATGGCTGTGGTCAGGTTTTTTTTTTTAACATAAGATTCTTCTGATGTATTAACTCCTTCTATGTATGCATGTGTATATGTTGCTGCTGTGTCTAATTGTTTACATAGTCTGTTGTCTGTATCTATCTAGTATACTCATCTACACTTACATATATGCAAGTACACCCAATGCATGTCATATGCCTACAAATGTGCAGACATACATGTGCACATGCATATACCTGCATGGATATCCCCGTTGTCTACCCAGATGAGATCAGCTTTGGCCTCAAAACTAACAGTTACAGTGAACTTTGACCCAGCATTTTGGGACACATTTCTTCTCTTGTCTGCATCATAGGAAGCCCCTCCCTCCAGCCCTTCGTCTCTCACTTTCCAGGGAAAACCCATGAATGTTGGGGGTGGGAGAGCAAGGGAAGCGGCAGCCGATCTGAAACAGGAATTAAGGGCATCAGTGTTCACTGGCAGATGAGGAACTGGCCAACATTCTTATTATTTTAAAACACGAATGTGCTGAATTCAAAGGCAAATGGACGTAAATTCAAATTTGGAACACCTTTGGTCACCGCTAACTTTTCCTGTCCTGCACTTTGTTCGTGAAGGAACTCAATCTACCTTAGGTTATTTCGTGAAGGCAGACAGTCAAATTCTGATCAACGGGTTTATTAGCAACTTTTAAACATAAATGAGTTAAATAGCGTCAACATATAAAGTGGTAATTTAGGAAGTAAGGTCTTACACATTTGCACTAATTCGTTTCTTCTTTGTGAACAGAGAGCAAAAGCAGCTAGCTTGATAATCCCCGGACAGACTAATAAATGAGAACTAGCTTTTTAAAATGGAAAATTGATATAATTGGAATGCTGTTAACTTTTTCTCCCACTCCAGCATCAGAGAACAAGTAAATCACAGGGGACCTAGTCTTCAAAATAATTGAATTTGAGTAAGTTCTTAGCTTAATCATGGTGTTAGGTTAAAATGTAGAACTGTACATGTTCAGTGGCCTGCTTTCTGATTTTTGCGTTTTCTTCCTCTTGCTGCGTTCTGGGGGCCCCAAAGTCACAGTCCAGCTCTTCCTGTCACTGGGCGTGGTGCACACTGCCACGTGGAGCAATTTGATCTGCACGCTCCAGTTAGCAGGCAGTCCTGACACTACTCATTCATCAATGAGGAAACTGAGGCACTAGAAGTTGGTGTCAATGCTAGCTTCATGGTTTGAATCCATGTCCTTGTGTGGGTCAGTGTCAGGGCAACAGCCAAGACACTTGGTGCCGAAAGGAGTGGCCTTGACACACTGGATTATATTTTCAAGTAATAATTCAGGATCCCTTTGAGAATGTGTCTGAGCACTGGTTGTCTTTGATGCTTCCTGTTGAAGCTGTTTTTATGACAAGCTCTTCCTGTGTGCCCATCTCCCTCACCCTAAAGAATAGTTCTACAAGGGGCTGGTGAGCTTGGCAAAGTGCAAACTAGAGAGCATATGTGGAATCAATTTTTCTTTCTTTTGTTCTTTCTTTCTTTCTTTCTTTCTTTCTTTCTTTCTTTCTTTCTTTCTTTCTTTCTTTCTTCCTTTCTTCCTTTCTTCCTTTCTTCCTTTCTTCCTTTCTTCCTTTCTTTCTACCTGAAAATATTATATTATGTTCTCTTTAGTTTACTCATTGTTTATGGCAGGAGAACAAATAAAGTTGTACCTATTTACCCTATCATGGTCAGAATAACAATCCAAATATGAATTTAAATTACTAGCATGTGCCCTGAATTTGCCAGGTGATATTGTTTTATTGTGACAGCATGTGCCTCAAGTGATTATGATAGAAACCCAACAATTTTGCTCTAATTAAGAAAGATAGAAACCCAGAAAGAATAGACCAAGAAAGAAAGGCAGCCAAGAAATCTGTCAGTCTAGGAACTGTACCAACTTCAGGAAAAGCAGACCCAGTGGCTGGGGAATGGCTTTAGGACTCCAGCTCTGTCTCCTGATATCCTAGGGCCTTCTGCTTCTTTGTGTTGGCTTCTTTTAACTCAGTTTCCTCATATGTTGAAAGACAGGACCACCCGCACCTGCCAGGTTACAGCCTGGAGAGAGAACTCATCAGATGTGGCAGTGAATGACCATGGATGCCCCTTGGCTTTCACTGGCCAAAGCTGGGCTAGGACATCTTCTGAGCTGGTGCATGCAGGGAGCCTGTGGGGCCATTACACCCAATCTTCATCTCCACTCTGGACCCAGAGCTTGTGCCTACTCCACCCAATCCCCCTGACTGAGAGGCAGTGAAGAGCAGTTCATCCGAGGAGAATAAGGCTTCCAGTTCTGGACAAGGGAACCTAGAAGTTGGTGGAAAAGCTATACGAGATGGTCTGAAGAGAGGAAGGCAATGCTTGGTGGAAAGGGTGTATGCACAAAATGTTGACTGTCATCTTTGCTGAAACGGCACTGCACATGTGGTCACTGATGTGTGTGACAGGCTGTGCTGTCTCAGGGACCCTTCAGTGTGTGACTTAATTGGATCTGCAGACTCCCATAGAAGGATGCAGGTGAGGAGGAAGCCATTGCTCCAAGAGGTAGTCTCCATTCTGAGCCCAGTTCTGTGCTGCGCTGTCCCCTCCTGGATATCTTTGGGGCCCTTTTCTTCACTTACCGGAGTGTGACATGGATTTTAAATAGGAAGCTACTGAAGGACATGGTGACATGTACAAGGTTGCACAAGTCAGGGACAGAATCTCACCAGTATGGCAGTCCCTTTTGTTCTCTCCTCTTTCACCTTTAAAGTAATGAATGGCCTTGAAGCCAGCTCAGGCCATTTTTCAGTAAAACTCCACTAACTGTTCCTGATTAATGAAACAGCTGTCTGGAAATTGAGGAGTTCGTGCAGAAGTAAAAGGTACGTTGGTCTTTCTTTTATTTCCATTTGGGAATAGTGTGTTAGTGTGCTGGTATCAACAATTCAGTGTCATTTACCATGCCTTACAGCTGGGAGCTCTCAACTATATTTCCCAGAAGGGTTTCTGTGTAGTAGATGAAGCCAAATTTGCTGTGAGAATCATTTTCGAGCAGTGGTTAGTAGCCAAGATAGGGATGGTTTATAAGGCCCCAACATTAAATAGAACTTTATCTTATCTTTCAATCACCATTTCTGGAAGGTGTGCACAAGTTGAACATCCCAGTTTGACGGTTAGAGCTGAGGATGCCCTGCAGAGTTAGATTCCTGTCTAATGTGCTGTACAAATGGATCCAAAAAGCAAATTTCTTTATTTCTCTTCTATCCTCTGGGCATGAGCTACTGCACCAAGACTCTTCATGAGATGTATTATAAGGAATGTATAACTGTTTTTTATGTATAACTCTTAAATAAGCTCTGGGAAAGTAATAGGAGACTCTAGTTATAATGCCAATTTTGTGTTAAAGTTGTACTGTTGTGGGTGTAGAATACCCACATTTATTCAGAATATTTCTATCGATGAGTTATTAATTTTAAGTTTATGAGTTTTATTATATTAAACAATGAATACTTAAAGGAAAAAAATCCCAAAAATAAGCTATTGAATTTTTAATATTTATTGTTTACGAAAAGAAGCATCAGAATGTTCAACATTGACTTTTTTTTGGTTAACGTCTAAAAAATAAGAGAAATAAATTCTTCTGTGAGCTACAATGGAAATACCAATAGAGTGCTACAACAAAAATAATCTTTGCTTCAGTTATCACACCCAAGGCAGTCTTCAGACACGACAGCAGCATATTTCATATATACATAAGCCTTACACTGACGCATGTGTTTTGCTTTTCTGGCCTTTTTGTAGGACATAGTTGACATTTTGCTGGCTTTTCTGTTTTATCAGGAAGTTCTTATTATATTATATAGCATGTAGTTAACAGGAACATAAAATATCAACAAAATACAGTGTTAAATTCTTAATCTTTATTTCTGCTTAAACATGAACATTTTCACATCAGTCATATACTTGTTTACAAAACCTAAGGTAACATCAGAAATAAATTTCTATATGATCTACAATGAAAATAGAACTCTACAACAAAAGTAACTTTTGCTTCAACTGTCACACCCAAGGCAGCCTTCATACACAACTACCTATTCCACGTACATGTCTTGCTCACACTAACAGCACATGTGCTTACTTTCCTTTTCTGTGTGGTAGGCCATTCTTGTCACCTCTTCTGTCTTCATGTTCTGTCAAGAGCTTCCTACTATATTGTATAATATACACTTAGCAGGAAAACAAGAGATCAGTAAAATATCAAATATGTAATGAGTGCTTAGAATAGACATTGACATTTTCACATTACCTGTTTACTTGCTTAAAAACCTAAAAGATAACATCACAAATAAAATCCTATGTGAACCGCAATGTAAATACATATTCCTGTCTACCACTGAAATAATCTTTGCTTTAGTTGTCACATCCAAGGCATTATTCACACATGACAATTGCATGTCCCATGCACAAGTATTGCTTACCCTGACAGCATGTACATTTTGTTTTCCTGTGCTTTTTTTGACATATTTTTGGCCTTCCTCTTGTTATAGTAGATCTTTGGGATGTTGCACCTGCATATCCCCCTGTCAGCTCATCAGTGCACTCTACATTTTTTTTTTTTTTTGGTGGAGCAGAAATATTTTGTTCTTCCCCTGATGAAAACGATCTCTTATGAGTTTCAGTCCCAATTGTCTAAGGAAATTTCTCTGTGACATTTTGCACTTGTTCTTTTCTTTGTAAACTATCAAACTGTTTATGGCATGTGTGTTTAGGATCAAGTATACAAGCACTGGCCAACACTTTGTATTTCTAGTGACATCATAGTTGTTGTATAACTCATCAACAACACCTACTTTGCCTTTGGTTTTGTTGTAAAAAGTTACCATCTCAGGATTCAGTTTTATCAAGGTTTTAATACAGTTAGAAACAAGGTAGTAAGTCATTCCCTTCCTTTCCCTTGTTCTACTGTAAACACCTGACCTCCCTAATATACTACCTAAATCTACAGTGACCAGGAAACGCTATAAGATGTTCGTCAATAATCATGTATTCAGATGGTGTGTAAATCACTTGACCTTTTGAAACACTTAAACAGCGAATGGATTAAAGCCAGATTATCAGATCTTTTTATTTCTTGGCTGGTGGTTTTGTGGACAAACCTCAAGCAACTTTGAAGGAAATTAAATCTCCTCACTGTCATTGTTATTCTATAACCTCCAGCCCATACTCATAAGTCTTTTACATAGATAAGTCTTTTACATTTCTTCAATTACCATGAAAAAGCCCTGCTAAGTACAGCAGACTTAGAATGCTTTCAATTCAGCTAGTGAGATGTCATAATAAACATTTTTTTTAGTGTAGCTATTGGTGAAAACAGAAGGTTTTACTTGTATTTCATCATTTCAACATCTTGTGACATTTCATCTGTTACTAAGAATTTCCAACATTAAATGACTGTCCTGGCATTCTGCCCAATAGGTTTCATCCTCACTATATTTTCAGACATAGTTCTAACACTCAATCTTTCCATTTGGTTGTGTGACCATTTTGTACTATTTTGACTAGTCAAATATGTATTAACATTGCTGTTTTCTTCGTCATGTGGATCAGGGATGTCTTCATTCCCTGTGTCTGTATTAGCTGATTCTTGCTCCATTTCACTGTTACAGAAAATTTGTCTCACATGGCCAATGTTATCATCCTGATGATTAACTTTTGACCTCCTCCAAAATTGCAAATCTGGTTTTTCATGTGCCATTGCACTGAATTGGACTACTTCTACCAGAGAAATCAAAAGAAATCTTTATTTAAAACAAATCCTAAATGCACACTTGTTGCTGCTTTGGAGCTCCTGCATACACCTTGCCCTTGGTTGTCTGCCAAATGCATGAATACACAAATGGGTTCTTGCTGTCCCCACACCCAACTACCGTGAGCCACACCCACATTCCATTATAGTAAGGTGCATGTTTCTGTAACAGAAGAATGGTCTGGGTGTATTTTAACACCCCTCACATTATGCTCAGGCAAACATATGCAAAAACTGTTAGATAGAGGGTTATGTGGGTAAAAATTCCAGTGTGACACTGTTGTACAAGTGCACATAACTTGCAGCTCCTGGTACCAAGCGGGTAAGCACAAATGTGTCCTGCTACTGTGCAGCTACTGAAATGCACAGCTGGCTACTATTATGCTGAAGTACAAATTTACAGTAGAGAAGTATGAGATGGGTTTTTGTAACCCATTGTTATGCCCTATGAGGGTAATGTCATTTTGGAAAATAACAAGGAAGATCAGTTTTATTTGGGCAGCTAGCTCCCCTCTGAATAGACTGATGATTTGTATGATGAAGACAAAAAATATTTACATCTTTTGACAGGTTTTTATTAGACCTTTGTTTTTGAGACCCCCCCCATCTCTCTCCCTCCCTCCCTTCACCCTTCCTCTTCTGTTAATTTGCTTCTTTGATTAGAATTCATTTTTTCTAAGTGCTCTTCCTCATTAAGAACACATTAAGGGAGAAAGAAAGCCACATTCTTGTCCAACTGAGATACAATTGCATGGCAAGCCCCCCTTCCACCCAAGCCAGCTGTCACTCTGAATATCTTCCTGGTAGGTCTGGCTGGAAGGAAAAACTACCATGTGTGGTTAGTGAACTTGAGTATAGCTGTGACATGTTAAATGTGTTGATTGCTCTTTCTACCTAGAGGTGACATTGAGTGACATCAAAATTCCTGAAGGGTGACAGTGATTTTGTTGTCAATTCCTTTCTCCCCTTCCCTGGTTCTTTTGAACCTGGGACACTTTTGAACAGAAGATCTCTGTCAGGCAGATGGAACAGCTCATTTGTATACTAAGCATAAACATGTCTGCTGATGTCTCTGGACATATACAGAGACTAGAGTTTTGTCTATAGAGATTGTATATGAACATCTGAGGGTAGGTTGCAGTCTCTCCTACATGAAATTTCTGTGACATCTTTCCACTGACCCAAATGATACCCAACAGTTTGCTGGCTCAGGGACAATTAAGCAGTGAGTGTTGTGACATCACCTTTGATGAGGCACGAAGACAACTTTGGAGGCACACTTGTCCCTGCTTTTGCTGCTCTGGCACCACCACAGCTGTAATATCCCATTTCCTGCACACTGACATGACCGTCAATTAATGAGCACCAGCTCTGAGATCTTATCTGCTTGTTCATGTTATCTTTGGTCTCATTTGGGAAAGCTACTTGAGTGGCCAGCTTTGCATAACTCTTCCCTTGTTCCAGAGTGTAACCCTGTGAGTTCTCCAGCCTTCTGCTAGGTAGAAATGAGCTGAATGCCTGCTGCAGGAAATGGACGGCTGTGGTGTACATGTTGGACCCCTGGGCTGCTGGGTAGTGAGATATCATTGGTTGGGTTGCAGCGGTCTTGACAGATCTCATAATTGCACAGGCAGTGTGCACTGGGGATGCTGGGGAAGGCTGTGCTCTCCTCCCTGACCACTTTGCACATCTACCCAACAGCTGGCATTGCTTCCCTTTGTGCTTCTGAGTCCTGGCTGGGGTAGCCACATGCCAGTGCTCAGCAGCTCTTGACGATGATGAGCTGGGATTCACAGTCTCACCTGAGGCCACAGACAAGCTGGTTTCAGAGGCGCCTCTGGATCCATCAGTCCATGTCTTGCCTTTTCATAGATAGCAAAGCTTAGGTTATAAGAATGGAAGTGGATTGCTCAATTTCTTAAAACAGTTTGTAGGAGAAAAGGAAAAAGAACCAAAGTGCCAGAACTCTCACACCAGGGCTGAGATGCAAGGATTGCATTTCCATGCTAGGAGATGCAATCTCAAGTTTTATCTATTTTTAAAACACTTTCTATATTGGTCAGCCAGTGTAAGGATGTTTCCAGTGCAGCATAGCAGTTCCAGGATACTATGTTTTTTTTTCAAGTCCTATGCAGGGTCACCAAAGACAGCTGTTATGAATTGTAAAGTGTTATGGATTGCAAAGTGTAAAAGGCACATTTTCATCATCATCTAAGTGAGTGGGACCCATTGCTTTGCCCTGTAGATCTGCATAGTTCTCAACTAGCAGGGTTGTGAATTGTAACCCACTTTATCTGAAGTTCCTTCCCTCTGCAAATGGTGTCCTTGGCCAATCTGAGATCTCAGTATGTATCTGACGATCACTAGAATATGTCCATTTACTCTTTGTTTTTAATAAGGTTTGTGGAGTTATAAGTTACATACAGATAAATGTAACCATACTTACTGCTCAGTTCAATTAATTTTGATCCATGAATACAGTCATAAATGTCTTAGTTACTTTTCTGTCATTGCTGAGACAAAATACCTGCCACCCAAAATTAAGGAAGGAAAGGTTTACTTAGCTCACAGTGTGTGGAGGTTTCAGTCCATAATCAGCTGGCTCCAAGGCAGGGTGGCACGGCACAGGGGAAACAGTTCATGGCAGAAGACAGCAAAAGCAGCAAGAGCAGAAAGGGGAGAAAGGGAGGAGCAAGGCTTTTCCCTTCCCTTATACTGTATGCAGGCTACCTGCCTTAGAGCGGGTACAGCACTCACACAGCCAATCTCAGCACTAGACAATGAACTAATCACAAACTCTAGATTACCCACCTTCAAAAAGCCCTCCTCCCATGGCCCCATGAGACTTTTGGAGAACAACCAGACACAGACCACAACATAAAATAACACCAAAATCAAAAGAGTGAATATTTCTTGTATCTTAAAACACACCATCATAACCTATTTGGGGCCAGTTTCCTCTAACATTCAGCCTCTGACAATCACTGATCTCATTTCTTCCCAGTAGTTTTGACTTCACCAGAGACATATAAATTAAATCATAGTTTAAAGCCTTCTGCTTCTGACTTTCTACTTAGCACAGTCCCTCCCCTCAATGTCTTAACTGAAGCATAGTTGACATATAATAAATTTAACCTGTTTAAAGATTTAATCCAATAAAGTTTGACGCAGATAGATGTACGCATCTGTGAAACACAGCACTATGAAGACAGTGATTGTATCCTTCACACCCCCACTCCCCCACATCCCATCGAGAGCTCCTCCACTCCTGCCTTTCTTTCTCCTTCCCCACACCACACCAGCTTCAGACAAACCAGTCTGCTTCCTGTCCAGTAGACATATTTACATTTTCCAGAATTTTACACAAATAAATAAGTTACAATATGTAAAATGCTTTCTTGCATTTTTACAGTGTGGGTTTTCATTTTGTGCTTAGTTCAGTCTTTTGAAGAGCAGAAATTTTCTGTTTTAATAAAATCAAAGTTATCAAGTTGTAGACAATGGACCATGAACTTTAAGGAAACTTAGCCTAACTCTCTGGTTTACAAAGATTTTCTATTTATTCAAGAAGTTTTGTGGTCTGAATTTTCACAATAATATGAAAACCACAACATTTTGCATTGATCTTTGCATATATTACAGAATGTGGATCAGAGTTCATGCTTTTGCACATGATTATTAAACTATCCCAGCAACATTTGTGGGAAGGGCCACTGTTTTCCTCTGAACTGCTATTGCAGCTTTGCCAAAAACTAATTGTAAATAGCTGATTTTTAAAATTATAGCCCCTGTCAAACTTCCAAAAAATGTCATGTGGGGGTGTTGGCCAGAGGTATGCATAAAATGGACGTATAAGACACTTTTAGGGCTATGAGCCCCAAACCTTCCAGAATGCATGGTTAGAGATTAAAAGGTAGCCTACAGAGTCACAAGTCCAAGTAGGATCAAAACACACTGCTTTAAGGAATATATGCTCTGGCCCTCTCCTCCCCATACTCTGATTTATCACTTAGACTGGCCCTAAGGTCAATCATGTAACAGGTTACCCTGACCTTCCCTTGACCTTCTCCTGTCCTACATGAATTCATGCACAGATGTCCTTGGTTGCCCTTTATCCTTGTTTACTGGCTCTGTCAATAAAAAGCCACAGAAGCTTCAGTTCTGGGCTGTCTTCATGAGACTCTCACATGGAAGGGTCTTGCTTAAGGGTAGTCCCTCTGGATCTTCTTGAAGCCTGAATTTGACATTAATTCTGAGTAATCTCTCATCCTTTGTTTGGGTCATGCCATGGCTGGGAACTACAACAATGTCTCCTAACTAAGTAAAACCAAAACCATTATTCATTTCCATTTTACCTCAAAGCCTGTTACCAATGAAAGAACTTCTGCATAGTTTTGAAAATTAATCTGGAAAGGTGGTTTGTGATAAAGGATGTCAAAACAGAAGAAAAATGGCACAAATCCGAGACTGTTGAAAATAGCTGGTAGTAAATATATCTGAGAAGTGACCTCTGTTCAGAGCATGTAAAGAACCCTCAAACTACATGAGAAAACAATCTGAGTAAACATGGGCAAATGATCTGAACAGACCCTTCAGTGAAAAAGATAAACAGTTGGCAATGAGAACACCACAAACATGCTGCATATCTTAAGATCTCAGGGAATGGGACATAAACCGGCATGGGCAGTGACCCTCATTGGGTGCAGGGCCCACCACCTAGAAACCAGGCACCGAGGCCCACATGCTCATGCTATGCTGGTGGGGATTGCAGGTGTACCAGAACTTTGTAAAAATGTTTAGTAGTTCCCTTAAATAATGAGATCCCTCTGTGTTAAAGACATGCTTCTTCTTTACAAAAGCTCTGTGGAAGAAAATAAAGTAAAAACTAAAAAACTAATGACTTATCTTAACACACTTATACTGAAAGACCAAAGAAGGAAGCCAAACCCCAGAGATTCAGACAAGAGTGCACAAGTGCTTTTACAAAGTAGGAGGCCGTGGGTGGAGATGAAGAAGGACTCAGGGGAAGACAACACGAGAAAAGAGAATGTGAACACCCCGACGGGGGCATATGCACTCCTTGAACAGCAAGCAGAGCAGCTCAGACAGCCACGGAGCCGGCAACTTCAGCCATCTCTGTAGGCAGCTTCTGGGCCATTGATTCCACCTCCGTGCATGGACTGCCTAGGAGAATTCATCAGAGACACCTGGGTGGCACTGTCAACCTTTCAAATATGGTCAGCACATCATGAGCAGTAAGAATCACAGCAGAGCTCAAAACACCTAAAGTCCCCTCTGTAATGGTTGATACACTGTGTCAACTTGAGAAATTTAGAAGTTTAACTAAATGACTTAGCAGGGGACCAGTGTGTAGACATTCTGAGCCTGTTCAAGAGGAGGTCATGGCGATGGTATGGGTGTAAAAGACCCCCTTAGGGCAGGTAGCCTGCATGTAATATAAGGGAGGAATTGCTCCTCACCCTTTTGCTCTTGTTGCTTTTGCTGTCTTCTGTCACCTTGAACTGTTGCCCTCTGCCATGTGCTCTCTGCCTTGGAGCCAGCCAAGTATGGACTGAAACCTCCTCAGACTGTGAGCTGAATAAATCTTTCCTTCCTTAATTCTGGGCGTCGGGTATTTTGTCTCAGCAAAGAGAGAAAAGTAATTAACACACCTTTTCACATCCTTTCAAGCCCAGATTTCCATCCAAAGGCAGGAGAAAGCTCAAAGAGATAAAATCCTACTTACTGTACTAGACATCAGATGCACCCATTTTACCATCTACAGGGTGTGAAGTGAATGTCTGGAAGACACATAAGATGCCAACAGAAGTTGAAAAAGTGGCAGAGCTCCCACCACAACACTTTACCGCGTTGAATCAGTTTCCAAATATATCAAGACAACCATTCTGTCTCCACTTCCACAGCAGGAGGACCAGAGGGAGACTCAGGGACACGAGCCCGCAGTACCTCAAGTACAGATAATCAAGTGACCACTTTTGTTCAAAACCATGCCTGCACTTCCTTGATTAATTTTCACCCTCTCCTCACAGCTGCTGGGTACTTGGACCTGTTGAGTGAGATTCACAGTTATCTCAAGGGCTCCTCACAAGAGTTTTCCATTTAGCCAAACCGTTTCTCTGAGAAAGAACCTGACCATTCGTGGTTAAAGGAGCCCTACCATAGAGATCATATTTATTTTGCTGAAAATGGCCTGGGAACAGGACAGTATCAGTAGATGCTCTATTTCCAGAACTTGATTACAGCCACTGGGCCTGAAATAAGCCCTCAGGATGAGCCCCAAGAATCCTCCTTCTCAATTCTCTGTAGATGGCTTGCTGGGGTCCTTGATGCTACCACTTCGGAGTTCACAAGTGACTCCTGAGAATTGCCAGTGAATTCTGTGTTTTGCTTACACTAGCTATGGCTAGTTATTCTTCTCATGATGAGAACCCCTTTTTAGATCAGAGACAAAACTGCATCCAGCCCCACAACCTATGTACCATAGAGAAGCATAAATCCATCCCATGCACTTCAAAAAATTAAAGCCCAAAATATGAGTTAGTAATTGGGCTTGAATTTTACAAAATGCCTCCATATGTGATCAGCATTAATAAATATCAAATGAATTTGAGATTCCCAAAGTCAAATAAAAAATTAATTTCCATAAGAAGTAAATCATCCCCCACCAAATTAAAGGCTTTATTGAGAAAGAAAAAGGTGAACACAAAGGTAGCCCTCCACTCTAAGTAATTCAGCTGATTTCTCTCTTCTAGGGCAGAAAGCAGGTTGAGTGAGACAGAGAGAACATGTTCCATAAATTACAATAATTACATCACTTTGCAGCTGGTTGGCTCAGTTTTTTTCTAATAAAGTTCAAAAATTAAGGGATGATTGCTTTCCAGCCTGAGACTTTATAATTCATGCGGCCATCTCTAAGTAAAAGTACAGTGTATAGTATTCTAAAGACAGGGGTATGGATTTGAATGTGATTTAAAAACAGCGAAGGTAAAGCGTTCAGGCCACTAGGACATAAATTACCATTTGCAGGGAGTAGATGAGAGCTTGGTTCCGAGAGAGCTGATGTTAAATCAGAATTACAGCGACGTTCCCCGGTCTGATTTTAAGTGTTCGGGCTCTTCTGAAATGCCTCTCATCCTCCCTTCTACCCACAAATAAAAATGTGTGTGATGGGGAAGATTGGTTTTACGATGTTCCACACCAATTATTTCTCACCACTTTGATCAAGTCTCAACACAGTCTATGAAATGAGAGCAAGTTGCCAGGCTCTTCCCACAGAGGTGTATGCACAAGAAAGTCAGGCTCAGTACAGCGGTGAACCATGGGAGAGAGATGCAGAAGCCTGGGGACAGTTCTATCCATCAGGTCATTTTATTGCTATTTTCAAAAGCAATTTCTTTCATTCTTTGGCAGTATGCGCTATGCTTTTTCTTATATTTTTGCTCCCTTTGTTACCATTATCTTTCCCCAAACATTAACTAGAACACACTATGATGTAAATATAGGATACCACGCAGGTGGCAATGTCATGTCAGCAACTGATACCAACTCTCCCACGTAAATACCACTGGAAATTCTACTGTGTGCTTCATTTCCACCGTGCAGAGAGGTGATGTGAAAGATTAACGAATGCCTCCAGAGATACCAGAGCAGTGCTGCAGGTGGCATAAATGCTCTACCTCTGCACTGCTTGACATGGTAACCAAGAGCCATGTGTGAGTACCGAGAAACTGAAATGGGACTGACACAAAGGAGGGACTGGATTTTATTTTATTTTGTTTAATTAATTTAAATTTAGCTGCACATGACGGGTGCCTGCATTGGACAGCAAGGTTCTGGGGATATTTGTATCTCTCCACTTGCCTGGTATGGAAGAAAAAAGTCAGTACTTCTTACTATTGCCAAGAAAGGTATACGTAGAGCATATCTTGTCCTCCTGGCAGTGATCGCATTGGATGGGAGCACGATGCCTTAGGTAATATTAAATTGTTATTCTTTGTAATGGTAAAGTAACAATGACCATGTGACAACCTCTTATTGTGGTCCGAACTTTGAGCTGAGTGCTCACCATCACTTTCCCTTTCAAATCAAACCTCCCTCTGTTTGTATTTTGCAGGTGTTTCTGGGTACACGCTTAGCATGTGGTGCCCTGGTCTGTGTCTGGGTATTTGTCTACAGAGCCACTTGGTGGTTCCTTTGTGACCTGACTGGCCAGCTCCTTCCAGCAGAGGTCAGGGATGTATCCAGACCCCTTAATCTTCCACTCAGTTCTGCTCCTTGGTTTGGCCAATAGAATGAGCAAAAGTGCTGCTTTGCCCATGCAGAGTCCACTTTGAGACGACTTGCGTGTTTCCACCTGTCTCCTTGGGCTTCTGTCTACTCTATGAGAAGAATGAGGCAGGGCTGTTAAGACGTTCCCAGAAGGAGTGCAAGAGACACACGGAGAAGTGTGGCCCAAGCGTCAATCAGCTCAAAGTGGATCCACCTGTCTCTGACTTTTCAGATTCTTTGGGACAACGTGCTTTGGCTGTTGATTTCCCCAAGACATTCAATTATTCAACAAGTGCAAAGAGAGGAAACAAAACAAATAGTAGAAGAGGAAACTTGAAAGTTAAATTATCACACAAACTCATAATTTATCCATCAGAATACAGAAGCTCTAGGACAGAGTGGAAAATACCCAGCTATACTTATGTACAAGAAATCGCTTTACATGAAGTCATATTGTGCGACCTCAGGTACATGACATCCTGAAAAAAGCAAAGCCTTGGAGACATTAAAGAAAGTAGTGGTTGCCTGAGAAATGGGAGGAATAATTAACAGGATTGGGGAGGACAATACAACTTAATTATCATAGCAATGAGACTTAACTTAGTTAGCCATCATGTTACAGTTCCTACAGGCATATCTCAGCAAGGCATCGAGTGTTGTCCCAGGGACTCTCTACAGGGACACAGGTCCTGCTACCATTTCTTTTACACTAATTCTTTTGCCAGACTTCCTCCAGAATCACAGAATCCTACAGCTTGGTCAGGCCCGAAGTCTCAAATAGGTAAAACATTGAAAGGTAAACTAAAGGATGTCCTTCTCCACACTATTTGTGTGATATTACATGTCGTTTTGCATCTGGAAGCCCGTAAGACAGAAGACCCAGCGCCAAGAGAGAGTTCTGATATAAACTGTGGGCTGGTGGTGGGTCAGGATGGATTCATTAATTGTAGAAAGTATGCCACTGCAGTGTAGCTGTTTCTAGTGAGGGAGTGGGAGGCAGAGAGAGAGAGAGAGAGAGAGAGAGAGAGAGAGGAAGAGAGAGAGGAAGAGAGAGAGGGAGAGAGAAAAGGTAGGAAACATATAAAGATTTTGTCTGCCAATTATTTTGTGAAACCAAAACTGCTCTAAACAACAGTCTGTATTAAAAGAAACAAAAAACAGGTGTTACTAGATCCAGGACATCCTGTTGATGCAATACCCGGTACCCACAACCTCAAGGAAGACAAGTTTATTTTGGCTCATGACTCAGGCAGTGGTTGGTTGGCTCCAACAGAAACAGCATGGAGGGAGGCCGGAGAGGGGAATGTACCCATCCTACAGCAACGGGCTAGCGTGAAAGTTTCCAGGCCACTCCCTCGGTGACAACCTCCAGCCAGCCCCTCCTCCTGACAACACCCCAGGGACTGAGCTCTGCTGTGAATGGACCCACTGACCCATAGAGCACGCTATGATCCATTCTCTTTCCACACGTGAGACTGTTGGAGGATACTGTGGAATTTTCTGAGAATCAAAACTGCTTTAGAAAATAAAGCCTGTATTATAACAAACAAACAAGCATAGCCTGATCTAGGGTCTTCGTCGGTTACATCTGCGCTGATATTTTACCATCTCTGGGATCCGCCTCTCTCTACTGTCTTCATCCCCCTTCATGGCCCGCTTCATGGACCAAGCTCTGGAAATCCCAGCTCCCATTCCTGTTGCTGCAAGTCCCAGAAAGCTTTTGTGCTCTTTACCTACAGCTCTTCAAAGGTCTTTTTAGCAACCTTCAAAAGACATTCTGCCCTCACAGCATCTCTGCTGGGTTGGCGGGATGCTTTCTTGGCTGGATGGAGGCTTTGTGCTCTCTCCTGTCCCCGTAGAGGGAAGTCATCCAGCCCTCTTACACTGTGAGGACTGGACACATGTGCTGGTGTGTGGTTTACAGATGGATGCTCTGCTAGAGCCATGCAGAGCCCCCGGCTCCAGGCTGGAAAGTGTCCCTCCAGGTGCTCAGCGGCTGTGCTGAAGGTGAATGGGTCACTCAGAGGTGTCAGCCAAGTCCTGTGTGAAATTCAAGAGGGGAGCATCTATGTGAATCTGGACAGATGTATGGTAGGCAGCTCCGCCCTGGATGCAGCCCATCTCAGGAGTGGGTTTATAATTAAATGTACATTCTAAGTGACTGGTTTGAGGTTTCTAAACTACTTTCAAAGTAGGATCTTAGAAAGAAAAATTAGGTTTTAGCTTAAAGTCTTTTACAGATTCCCTACAGCAATCATTTTGACTTCTCCAGAACTGGTGTATTTTAATTAGCTCTGTGGTAGGGAGACAGTCGTTTTGCCATAGCAAAGAGAAGTCTCCTGGTCAGATGCTGGGAAAATAATTAGAAGGACAATAAATACTAATTTAATTTAAATGAGGCTATTAAGGGCTGAAGTTTGACATTCCACCATTTAGCATTATTAGTTATATGTGTAACAAACCACTGCAAGAAGAACAAAATGGAGATAGACCAGCTCGTGCTGTTTAAAGCATCCTATTCACCCTGAGCACACATCGAAGCTCCCCACCCTTGGTAGTCGGTCTGCTAAGCATAATAGCCCTTGCTGGCTGCTGGTGTTTAATCACATTCTGAATGTGATTCTCAGCATGTGTCAGGAACAAATGGCAGGACCTTCCAGGGGAGAAATGTGGGAGATTAGGCCATCTGCATCTTTTAGCCCAGTGATTTAATAACCAGCCTGGATGATTGTGGGCTGAAGTAGGAGCTCAGGGGGCACCATGCAGGGTTCAGATGAATTCAGATGGATTCCACTTGCTAAGAGGTGATGGGGGGAGAGAGAGAGAGAGAGAGAGAGAGAGAGAGAGAGAGAGAGAGAGAGAGAGAGAGAGAGATTCCCAAGGAGTCAGTCATGGCTGCAGGGCCCAGAGCTTGCAGGGACTTCTTGACCTTGAGGTCCAGGTCTGAGTCCTGAAGTCCATTCTCGATGAGAAGCCCATTCTTGCTGCACTGCTTCCAGTGATGCAGTTGTTAGTCAAGGTACTAGGAAGGCAGACATTGTCATGGGCTCTGAGCTTCTCAGAATGTATCACCAGCTTTTCAGGCATAAACCTATACCTCTGCATTCCCTGACTGTATGGGCTAAGTTTCCTGTAGTTTGCAGAAACAAAGGGAAGTAAATATATTAAGTTTGGAAGTAAGTAAGTTAGCTCTCTGTCTTTTATTTTTATTTACCCACCCACATGGGGAACAAGAAGGGCAAGGGCTTGGGATGGGGGAACACAGCTGGCTGCCCAAAGACGGAGGAAGTTAAAGTTATCTTTCTTTGTGCTAAGGAAATGTCTCCAAGGATAACTCTGTGGCTCAGGTTGGGAAATGAGATGGATATGGCTGCTTAGGAAAAAATTCAAGATCAGAATATTTTGGCTTGTTCTAGGGAGATGTTCTCTCTCTCTCTCTCTCTCTGTTTCTCCTCCTCTTCCTCCTCCTCCTCCTCCTCTTCCTCCTCCTCCT
>NW_004955482.1:3862672-3871048 GCF_000276665.1 Chinchilla lanigera | reverse complement strand
CTCCTCCTCCTCCTCCTCCTTCTTCTTCTTCTTCTTCTTCTTCTTCTTCTTCTTCTTCTTCTTCTTCTTCTTCTTCTTCTTCTTCTTCTTCTCCCCCTCTCTCCTTTTAGCTTGCACCTGGAAAGCACAGGTTAGTTAGAGCTGGATGCTGAAAATCGCTCTGCACAAAAAAGAACAAAGATGTTTTTGAAGGTTTAGAGCACTGATACATTAAATTCCATCTACTCTTCGGTGCTAGCATGTGTCTGAACTCCATATCGGTAGGAAAGAGGGACAGGTTGCATAGCACTGTTAGAATTACCCCATTTGTAAAGTTTTGCCCACTGTGTGTTAATCACCCTATTTTTGAGGCGGGAGATGAGTTGGCTAGTTGGCCCCTCTGCAAGTTTGTCATCTCTAGTTTTCTGCAATGGGGCAAATGAGCCTTGACATGCGTGCAGTTCTGGTCCCAAGGCGGCACTGTCAAGTGGAAGGAATGTGAACTGAGAGGTCAGAAGTATTTAGAATCCTCGCTTCACTACTTATTAACCAAGATGTCTTGGGGATGTCACTTCACTTTCCCTAAGCCTATTTCATCATGTGTCACTTGGGGCACTTGGAGGACACTCAGATAAATGAAAATTAAAGCCCTGACTTCCAGCGCTGTGGTCAGAGCACTAAAGCACATTGGCTGGGAGCCTATGCCTCACGCAGTCCCTCCGCTCCTTCAGCAGAAAGGCAGATCCTGATTTAATCTATGTGGAACGTCAGTCAGATGGCACTGGTCTTTGCACCAGCAGAGAAACACAGGATTGCTATCTGGAGAATGCAGCTGCTGCATGGACTGTGCAAGGTTTTACCAAAAGCATTTGTCCTCTGATGGTTACGGTCTCCTGGATGCAGCCATGAGTGTCTGCAGTCAGCACCTGCTAACTCCCTGCCCGTAACAGGTCTCCTCCACCTGCATCTCTGTGTATGGGTGTTTCTGTGTGAGTGTGTGTACACGCGTGTGTATGTGTGTGTGTGTGCATGTGTGTGTGTGCTTACATAGATGTGTACTAGGGCTGGGGATTTAGCTCAGCAGCACAGTGCCTGCCTGGCAAGCGCAAGGTTGTGAGTTAGATTCCTGGTACTGGAAAAAAAACAAAACAAAACAAAAAAAAGTCTCTGCCAAATATGTAGATGTGTACTCTTTGATCACGACAACATATTGCTACCTCTGGACCTTTGTTCTTTAGTTGTTTTTTTCCTTTTTGATGCTGAGGATTGAGCTCAGGGCCTCATGCATGCTAAGCAGTCACTGTACCACGAAGACACTGATAGACTAACACTAGTCTACCCCAAACCCCTGTCTCAAAGCTGCTACTCTTGATGTTTCTCAAATGAGGAGATCACACCTCAAATCCTCGCCCTCAGAGATGCTCCTTTCAGTGCTACAGCTACACCACTCTTCTGTCCTTTACCTTGTCCTTATCTCTGTCGCCTTATAAATAACTAGTCAATGCCGAGGTGTCAAACACTCTTTTTGATGACTTTCGGGGATGAATGTTTGATTTTTGCTCACTTTATAAGGCTATCACAGCCAGGTGGAGGGCTCTGATCTGAAGTCACCCCAGGAAAAAGGCTAAAGGGACAGCTGTATTTTTTCTTAAATTTGGGGGGTTCAAGAAGTATACATTAATGGCTTCTTTATGGAATATATGCTAAAACATAGACATCCACTTACAAATCAGGCTTGTCTTCTGGCTTTGAGCAGCTGATCATCTGGTGGGGGAGATGTCTAAAGTATTTTGATACAAGGTAGTGGATGTATCTGCTGGATCTGAACACTGGACTTTACAAAATGACCAAAGAGAGAGAAGTGATGAGATACGGGCTTCTAAGAGGTGAAGGATGACCTGAACCCTAAAAGATGAAAACAACTAGAAAAACAGTTACACTGCAGATAAAGTGGGTGTAGGATCAACTATAAAAACTCCCTAACAGCAAAGTGTAGAGAAATGCAAATACAATAGCTTGCAGCTACTGTTTGGGCTGTCGCTCTCTTCAAGGGTGTTGTGCTGTGGGTGAAATTCTCCTGCCTGTGAGTGAGACCCACTATTTCTGCTCAGAAATAAGGCAAGAACTGGGCGCAGGACCCGCTTGGCATTCTTACCATGCACTGAGAAGGCTGGACACTGGAAATATGGGAGGAGACCCTCAGCTACCATCACACCCACATCAGTTGTTTGTTCCTTATCTCCTCCACTAGGGCACAAGTCCCAGGGAGCAGGACCCAGTCCCATGCTCACTTCTGTGTATCGGAGTCCGCTGGAGCCTGATGTGTAGCAGCCACCCTGCTGTGGTTGATACACTGTTTCACCTTGAAGTCATCGAGTCATCAACTTAATACTTAACTAAGTCACTCAGCAGTTCTACATCCTGGGAAGGAAAGGACATGCCCTTACCACTCTAGGATGTTGTTTATTCTGTAAACTTGAGAAGTTTGGAACTTCAACAAAGTGATTCAGCAGGGGGCCAGGGTCTTCACTCTGTAAATATCCTGAGCTTATAGAAGAGGAGGGCACAGGGAAGGCATGGGCGGAAACCCAGCATACCATGTAAGGGAGGAAAAGAGTCTTTCTTCCCCCACTCCTTTTTGCTTTTGCTGCTTTTGCTGTTTTCCACCACCATGAACTGTTGCCCTTTGCCATGAGCCACGCTGTCTTGGAGCCAAGTCTGTACTTATAGACTAAAACCTCCACAAACTGTGAGCTAAATAAACCTTTCCTTCCTTCCTTCTGGGTGTCAGGTATTTTGTCTTGGCAATGAGAGAAAAGAAACCAAGTCATCCTCCACATCTAGTGTGTGATGTGTGTCTGTTCAGCATGCGGACTATGGAAGATCAGCCCTGTGACCGTGGACTCACCACCTTGCTTCACTGGCCTGGACTCACTGTGCTCATTCTAACTTCAAATATTCCATCACTTTCTTAAGAGGGACACCTAAATGACCATGTGCTCTGATTCTGTGTTCAGAAAGTTTGCCCGCCAGACTGCAGGGTAGGGCAGCTGGTCAGCCTAGATCAGAGAGGACTCAGCAGAGCTTTTGACACAGCCTCCAAGATTTCAGCTGTGAATGTTCAGAGCCAAGGTGGAAATCAGCTCTTGTTTGCATACTGGGTCTGAGAGCCACCCAGCCAGCAGGCTGTGTTTGTCCCCCGTGTGCCTTGACCCTCCCCCACAGTATGCAGGGGTGGCAGGTGCGGGTCACTCATAGCAGCAGAGGGTGCTGTCCCCAGGGAAGCTGTGATGTCCCCCCACAGCTCCTCATGCACACAGTGTGAAGTGTTGTCAGTCAGTTCAGCCAGCAGAAGGTCAGCGGAGGGACAGCAGTTTCTGTTTAGGGGCCCATCGGTCATCTTCACCTTCCCGCTCTGACTTCCGTGCAGACAGCATCACTCCTTGGGGTCCTTGTCTTCCCACAAGAAACCATGGGAGAGTTCTGGAGCAACCATCACCTGCTCTGTGGGTATATTCTCAATACAGTGTGGACTCACTCTCCCCTCTCCCGCCCCCAGAAAATCTCCTACTGGAGGGGTAAATGTGAGGGCCATCCCCTATTTCAAGCAGGCTTTCAGCTGTCTAAAATGAGCAAGACTTAAGGAGCATGTGAGAATCGGGTGAGATTTTAGTCCTTCTTTTCCACCGCTTCCTACAAGCATTTGTACTGGTAATTACTCAGTCAGAACACATCAACCTTTCCCAGTCAAACCGCAGCAGGTGGCGACATGGGTACAATCCCACACATGGTATTTCTGGAATGACTAAGTGGATAGCACCAGCTATCCATTCTGGAGTGACTAAGTGGATAGCACCAGCCAGAAGCCAGGTGAGACAGACTGCATCCCCATAAATAGCCGTGCACTTGGATCTAATGTAATTTAGAATAGTTATCCTAGAGCAATGTTTCCAATCAGGGGAATGTTGACCCCAAAGGATGTCACCCTGGGATGTTGCTGGAGTTTAGCAAGAGGGAGCCAGGGAAGCTGCTAAACTGCTTGCATGCACAGGGAATCTCTCTTACAAAATAAACTGCTCTAAAGGGTCAGTGCTCAGCTTGAAATGTCTGTCCAGTAAGACAGTGGGAGGCTTTTGTGATGAGCACAATGAACCAAGTAACAGAGATGACTGAACTATTGGATTTTCATTAATTGGAGACCAAGTATTTCATTTCTTCTGAAGAAGAGCTCCTCACTTAAGAACATTTACACGCTTTAAGTTTACGAGAGCCAGAAAATCCCTTCCATTGAATTTCTGCCCAGAAAAGAACTGCCAGAGACCTCAGGTTAATTGAACATTATATGGATTCTGATTTGATTTCGACCCAGATGATATTCAGCATGCCATTTCACTTGTGAGCTAAGTGCAGCTCCTTCACTAAACGCTCAAGCTGTCCAGGCCTGGGGTGAGTCCGAGGGCTGTGTGTGTACAATCCCAGTGGCTTTGCACTTGGAGAGATCTCAGGCTATGTTCTCTGAAAGACTGGGCTTTTTTGGGTTAGGGGATATTTTAATCTGTAAACTACATGAATTAACTATCTTCAAGCTCTTCATAGTCATTTCTTATAAACTATGTATTATTACTCTAAATCTTCAGATCTACCCTTTTGTATATTTTACAGAAGTTGAACTTTAGCCAAACTAATAGTTTCTACTAACTCAGACTGTCTGTTCTTTAAAATCAATTCTGCTAGTAAGATTTGACCGCATCTGTCTAGCACCAGTTTCTAAAGTCAGCTGTATAAGGAAGCCACAGTGCACACTGAGGGTCTTCAGCTTTGAAAGGGACGGTCCTCTCCGTGGCCCCTGCATTTGCCCTTTTGTAGGTGATTTTGCTCAGTGAGCCTAGCTGGTGGGAAGCTCTGTGACTGCTGCTGGTCCACACTCAGATGGAATGTTTTCATTTGTTTTAATTTAATTTTTCACTTGCTAGTATATACGAATCTTATGTGTTATTTTATTTCAAAGATAATAAAAAACAGTAAAATGATACAGAATGTTGAAACAAGATGATAGGAGATTAACAATGATTTTTATGTTGCATACTGTTATCTTCAAAGCGTTTGCTCACATTATCAGATATAGGCATGTAAGATTGATCAGACAATATAAACACTAACTGTTTCTTTAGAAACCAATAGAAATTAGTAGTGCAATTATCTTAGCTATCATATACATGTTTATATATATTATGTATATTCTTTCCTTCTTTTCTCCTTTACCCCATCCTAGTTGTTCTTTCCTTTTGAGCAATTTCTTTCCCTTTCACAATATCTGCCTTTTGGTACCTTCTGGATCATATTTACTCCTTCAGCTACACTAGTGAGATAATATGATGTTTGCACAAATGGGTCTGATTTATTTCACTTATGAGTGTGGCCTCTAGTTGTATCCACTTACCTATAAACACCTCGAGTTTATCTTTTTTTTATAGCTGAGTAGTACTCAAATGTATAAAAATACCACATATTTTTATCCATTCCTTGATTGATGGGCATTTGGGTTGTTTCCAAGATTTAGCTATGACAAATTGTGCTGCTATAAACATGGGTGCACATATATCACTATGGTATGATGTTTTTAATTCTTCTGGGAAATACCCAGAAGGGGACTAGCTGAGTCAGATGGGACCTCTAATTGTAGTTTTTGAGGAACCCTCACACTGATTCCCACAATGGTTGTACCAGTCTACACTCTCACTGACAGAGAAGGATTCCATACAATAACATAACTCACAGATCTAGAGAAAACATTCCTAAAATTCATCTGGAACCAGAAGAGACCTAGAATAGCAAAAGCAATCCTGGCAACAAAGGCAAGTTAGGAGGCATCACAATCTCTGACTTGAAATTATACTACAAAGCTACTGCAATAAAATGGCAGAAAAACAGACTTGAGGACCAGTGAACAGATTAGAAGATGCAGAAACAACTACAAACACACTCAGCCACCTTATCTTTGACAAAGTGGCCAAACATGTTCACTGGAAAAAAATTAGCCTCTTTAATAAATGGTGCTGGAAAAACTGGCTCTCCACATGCTGAAGACTAGAACTAGACCCATGTCTGTCATCATGCCTTAAACTAAAGTCAAAATCAATCAAAGATCTAAATATTAAATTAGAAACCTTCAATCTACTGGAAGAGAAAGTAGGTAGAAATCTTTAAGACATATGGGTAGGCAGAGAGTCTATGAACAAAACCCAAACTGCACAGGAAATACTTCAAAAAATCAACAACTGGGATTGCATCTTATTATAATGTGTTATTTTTAACCTTGCATGTACAACCCTTGCAACATTAATTCTTTAAAATGTGGTAACTTTCTGTAGAGTGCCTGAGATTTTCTACCATCTCAACACAGGGACAGTCTGAGTTCCTTCTGACCCTAAGCCTATTCTTCTTACATTTTTGGGGTGTCTCATCTCTCCAGAACAGCACTGGGTAAAGGTGGCAAGAGCAGAGCCCCTCGCCTTGTTTACACCTTGGGGAAACAGCTCAGTCTTTATTCTTAGGTGAGACATTTACAAGGGTTTCTCATAACCAATTACCCATTCCTGTTTTGGAAGGTTCCCTGTTATTCTTATTTGCATACGTGTTTTTGTGTGTGTTTGTTTGTTTTCTATGCCAAAGCAGATCACTTGTGCATAGCGATTAAAGTTCCTGCTCTGTCTCCAAGAGGGCAAGGGCACCAGCAGATGGAAGTGGTAAATTAATAGCACCACCTGCAAAGGAGGTAGGAACCTAAATGAGACGGAGTATGGTCTAACCTCTCAAGAGGGTGAAGTGTTTCCATGTCATGATTTTATGTCCACATCAGAGTGTCCCTCTGAAACTTAGATGTAGCCATGTAAAGCCAGCATAGCATCTCTGGGAGGTAGGTTGGGCTAGGTTGCTCTCCCAGCTGGATTTCAAGCTGACTTTAACCTTCCTGTTTCTCCAGCCAAGGTCTGAGGAACAGCGCTGTAACGTGTTGGCCCTCAGAGGACAGCTGCACCAGCTCTCATATCTATGACCACAGGCTGGCAAAATACCATGCAGAGCAGTGAGCTGTCCATGGTAAAAGGGAGCGGATATGATTTTATAAGAGAAAGGGTCTTCAGACAGAACTCATTTTTCTTTTTTAAATTTTATTTTAAAGGAAAAAAAACAAATAAAAACATTGGTGCAAAATTTTAAAACAAGATTGTAGATGAATAACACTTCCCATCTGTGAATATCAGGAATTTCCACTAAGCAAGGATAGTGCTTTGCTGTTGCTGTTACTCCCGATGAGCTGGTATTGTTTTTTTCCTGTGTCGGAAGCTGCTGAGAGCAGAGATGTAGGCAAATGTATCTAAGACTCTGGAGGTGCTCAGTAAGCTAAAGTTTACCCAGAGAGCCAATCATGTGATGCAGACCAATGGGCAGGGCAGGTGCAGGAGAAGTCAGGGGAACAGAAGCTGGTGAGCTTCAGAACTTCATCCCAAGTGAAAACAGAGGTGCCAGCTGAGCATCCAACCGAGCTTCCATGGAAAGATGGAAGCCCAAGTGGCCAAAGCCTGCATTGTTCAACATGAACTGAAATGTGTTGGTCCCTTTCTGTGAAACATTTCCCTATTTAGACATCATGTTCACAGGGACCCCACTAAACATTAGTGATGACACGGGCGAAGTGAAACAAAACAGGTGTGGGGGACAAGTACTACCTGGTCTCACTTCTGCCCACTTCTAGAAGGACTCAGGATAGTCACAAAGACAGTGGAATGGTGGCTGCTGAAGGGTCATAGGGAGGGGATGGAGAAGCTGGTGCAAAGTTTCAGTGAGGTGGAAGAGAGGGCTCCGTCATCTGCTGCGCACACGGTGTCTATGGAAAGCAGTGCTGTGTGTGTACAGTCGTGTGCGCCACGACATTTTGATCAGCAGCGGGCTGAACGTACAGGCTGAATGGGCCTGTACAACCACACCTCCCTGTAACTGTTCATCTTGGCTTCTGTAAGTACACTCTGTCATGTCCACACAAGGACAAAATTGTACGAGGGCACATTCCTCCAAACATATCTTTGTCCACAGGGAACACAGAGGGCCTTTCTTCTGCTGTGTTCTTGTTAAAATAAACCAGTGAATAAGCGAACAAGTGAGGTAGGAAGAAGCTTTTGGAAATATGCTTGTGACACGGACTATAGTGATGGTTTGTGGGTGTGCACAGAACTTATCTCCCAACTCTTCAAGTTGTGTGCATTTTATCTTAGGACTTTTTATACATCTCCCCTACATCAATAGAGTCATTCCAAAGATAGAGTTAAATTAGCTCAATAGTGTCATTCCAAAGATAGAGTTAAATTAGCTCAATAGTGTCATTCCAAAGATAGAGTTAAA
>NW_004955482.1:3773738-3862572 GCF_000276665.1 Chinchilla lanigera | reverse complement strand
GATAGAGTTAAATTAGCTCAATAGTGTCATTCCAAAGATAGAGTTAAATTAGCTCAATAGTGTCATTCCAAAGATAGAGTTAAATTAGCTCAATACAGCTAAAGAGCACACTTCCAGCCTTTATCGGAAACCTCCACAAAGGGCCAATGTCAACTTGACCAGTGCAGAGAAATATTCTGCTCTGAGGCATCGCGGGCTACAGTGTGCTGTGGTCCCTTGGATAACTGGCTTGGAGTGGCCTCAGTAAGCATTTAAACTGGTTTTTAATGAGAACTGGGTGAAGATCATTGATTAAATTGACTAAATGCTTTGATTACAGAGGTGTCGTGATCTCTTGGATCACTTTGGATATCTGGGGACAGAAATCAATGTGTAGTCCCCTGTTTGTGCGTATGGCTCTCTGCAGCGCTCCTCGAAGTAGCAAGAGCTGCCTGAAGAATCTCTCTTCACTCACGCAGATATTTTTGTTGGGCCCCACACATCCTGTTTTCTGTAGCGCTAGGCTCATGGGTCCATGAGGCCAGCACAGTGGCTGTTGCTTTCAGGTACTCTGCCAAAGGTCGGGGCATTTTTCGAGCAGAAGTTAAGAGCACAGACAGTAAGGTCAGACTTTAGATGCCAGCTCGATCATTGTCCAATGCAAAAAGCAAGACACAGAATACTGTACATCACGTGATGCCATTTGTGTAAAAAAGGAGTTATATTAGTGTCTGTTTTGTATGTTATCTATGACTAAAATATATGTTATTCTTTTTTAAATTTTGATTTTTGAGAAAAGCTCTTACTCTATAGCTCAGACTGGGCTTGAATTTACCATCTTCCTGCCTCCGTCTTCCGGGTGCTGAGATTATAGGTGTGCACCACCATATCCAGCTATGTCTTACTTCTTAACCTAGGTGTAGAGAACACAAATATTTACTTGATTATTGTTCGTTCTAAAATCTGTAAGGTTACTTTAGACCGAAAACCTTTAAGTAACATTCGAATATATTTATTATGTGCACATGTAACCATAAGAAAAAAGTTCAAGTTTAAAAAAGAAATCTCCAGATGACATTTTATTAGAATAAATACCTTAAAACAAGAACAAAATAAGAGTGTAAATCTGTGAGCTCTCTCCAAGGCTGCACCGCGGGAGAAGCGTAAGGTGGACCTGCGTCTCCAGCTCAGAATGAGCACTATTTCCGATCTTCTTCATATCGCTCTAAGAAGCCCAGTTCCTCGCTGTGCCACTGGCTTCCCCTGGGATGTCTGTCCTTGCCATGGGCCCAGGAGCAGGCACGTTCATGGACGCTGGGGCTCAGCCAGTACGCGACCTTGGATCTCATAATGTTCGTGGTCAAAGACAATTGTTAGGTTTTCCCTCCAGCTTCTATTTTCAGTTTGGTTAAGGAAGAAACGATGCAGAGCAGAGATTAGAGGATGACGCCTCTGCACCTTTGCACACTAACAGCATCATCAGGTGCAAAGAGCAAGACCTGCTCTGCACGGAACCTTCCCGGAAGTTCCAGCCAGAGGCGGGGAGGATGGAAATGGTGCATCAGAGACGCTCCGTGCTGCGTCGGCTCACTGTGTTTTATTACATGTGATTCCTGTGTGCAGCTCAGGGGTGCACCACACAAGCCCATACAGAAATGTCCATGAGGAAACAGCCCGTTTCTCCTTAATACCTAGCAGGCACATGGCCAGTGTGAGCTGCGGCCAGCTCAGCGATCCTGCCCCTAACTGTCTCCTTGTGTCTGAGGCAGAAGGAGGCAGGACGGAGAGCAGCTACTCCTATATGGGGCTGCATTTGGTCCAGTGGCCACACGGGCTGCTGTCCGCCTCTGGGCAGGGAGATTGTAGAACGGAGATTCGGGAGAAGCAGAAGTTGTCATGCAGCACATCAGTGAGGAAAGCTGTGTCTGCATTCAGGGAAAGCTGGTTTCAAATCACTCCTTTTCCACGTTGTGACCACTGGGAAAGTCTGTTTCTGTCCCGAGCACGATGGAGCATGTCAGGGCTTGTTATCCGGGGTGTGACACTGAGCCTCGTGTTCCACAGACAACTCCTGGGGGAAGGACACTTGTTGCCGAATTATACACCTGCCTCATCCAGGTGACACGTGCAGTTTCAGGCTCTCTCCAGGTGTGTTTTATTAGGCCCATCCAACGTATCTGCATCTTGTAAATTTATTGTCAAGATTAAAGTTTAGTAATTTTAGTTGATGTCAAGATTTCTAACTGGAGATATTTGAAGATTTAAAGACTCTGGCAGGAGCCGAGAAGGTGCTGCTTCCCTAGACTAGGAGTGTGCTCTCTGGTCACAGTGACAGATGAAGACACTGAAGCATAGGAAGGTTAAGGACTTGCTCAAGGTTAGCCAGAGCTGTGGTTCAGATCTGAAGCATTCCCCCACTGTCTCATGTATTTGGAAAGTGGCTAGATCATGGAGTGCTAGTCTCATCGGTAGATGCATTCATTGATGAGCGCAGGACCTGAGTGGGCTGTGAAGAGGTGGAGCCTGGTTTGAGGTGGGTCACTAGGGGGTGTGACTTTGTGCACGCTTCTCCCTTCTCTTTCTGCCTCCTGGATGCCATCCAGTGAACATCTTTCCTCCATCACGATGTTTTGTTATGTGGTTTCTGCCTTGAAGCCAGCTGGCCATGGACTAAACTCACTCGAACTATGAGCCACAATAATACTGTCCTCTGTTAAGTTGCATGTACCAGGTATTTTGTCCCAGTGATAGGGAAGTGACTAATTCAGAAAGAATGTGATGGAGGTGGAAGCCTCAGATACTGCTTCCTGCCTTCTTTTCTCCACCTCCTCCTAGATATCCCCCAGCCAGTCCTGGTTCATTTATGAACCTGCCTCTTTGTTTATTTCAGGACCTTTAACCTGTTAGAATCAAGTGTGCTTCCTTTGATCACAGGTGCATTTGATTTTGGTGGTGACCTTGGAGAGCATCCAGTCAAAGTCAGCCTTGCAGGGATGCTTGTTTCTGGAGCATCCTTCTTCTGTGGCCATTTAGCTTGCTTACTCTGGCACAGAGAGAAATTTCTATAATTGCTATTAAAGCAGAGGATGAGCTGACTTGAGTGCCCACACCTCCTGAATGCCAGCTCTTTCCTGGAACCCATGTGTCCTAAAAGAGTGAAGGACAGGAACTTTGTCCAGAAGTCCTTGCTAGTGTTGGCAATATGGCTACTGGCTGGCATCATCACCAGCCTAACACATAGCCCATTCTTACTGGTAGACCAGAATCCTCATTACAATTGATTAACAATTAGAGAGTCATTTCCATGGAAGCCGCTTCATTTCCTCTAGGGGCTCATTTTCATTTCACTGCCAATTGATTCAGCCTTCTGCTCCCAATCTATGGTTGATGACACAATAATTCCAACACGAGCTGTAGCTCAAAAGCCATCACTGTGACTGTGAGAACAAACCCTGGACACAGTGAGGTGCTGGCCAATTAACCCTGGTGAACAAACAGCACAGGAGAATTGGTTTTGGAGTAGGCTTGGCGTGTTAACCAGTGACTTAATTGTGAAACCTAATTCCAGCCTTCAGAGGGTTTCCAAGGAGGATTTCCTCTCTGGTGCCTTCCCTGGGTCTACAGTGCCCCTTTTACCATCCCCATTCAACCAGTGGCACCACCATCCCCACATCGCTGGGGGCCCCAACTTGGGAGGGACACTGGCTCTTCTCTCCTTCCTTGCCACCAAGTCCAGTCCATCAGCAAGTTTCAGAGGCTCCAACCTGAGCAACACAGAAGGAATTCATCTGTTTCTCTCCTTCACTGCCTCCATCCTGACACAAGCTCTGCCCCCTTCTCTGAGTGGACCACCTCAACATCTTGCTGCTTCCAGCCTCCTGCTGACCCAGTCTCCAAGAAGCGACCCTAAATCAGATGATTTGAGTTCTCTAAGAGTTTTCTTTGGCTTCTCATAGCAATAAAGTGTGGACCTAAATTTGTCATCCCAAACTTCAGATTTCTGCTTGACTCAGCTCTACCTTCTCGCTTCCCTAATTTCTCACTATGAATTTTTTTCTTTCAGCACACCCCAGACCTCTTTCCGGGAGCAGCCTCATTTTATTCTGGCCTCAGGATATTGGTACTTACTATTCCCTTTATTACCAAAACTGTTCCTGGCATCCTAGCTTCAGCTTTTCCATCATGTTTCTGTTAATACACACGATTCTCTAGTTTTATCAGTCCTCCACCCCTTCAGTTATTCTCTCTGATTTTTGGGGGGGTGGGTGCTGGGGACTGAACTCAGAACTTTGTGTATTCTAGGTGAGTGACTGATTGTAGAACTTCATTCCATCCTTCTCTGATATGACTTCTTTCTGTCCTTTATTGTATTCAACAGTCTTCAAGATGATCTTATGTAATTTTTTTTTTTTTTTTTTGCCAATTAGATCTCTCTTTCTACACTAGGCTCCTATACTCCATGATGCTGTAGAACTTGTATGAATTTAAATTCACCTATTCACAGAATCCAAACAAATACTTGGCATATAGTGGTTATTGTATTTGTTGGAAATCAATTATACAAAGAGGAAGGAGGACACTTGTGACCAGTTTGAGAGCATCTCATGTCTTTTTTTTTTTTTGACCCTTGATGCTCCTACATTGAGTAGGTTTGTGACTTTCTGGGATACTAGGGGAGGAGGGCAAGGTTGGCCTTGGTCTTGGGAAATGCCTTCTCTTCAAAGAGGAGAGGCCAGTCCACTGACTACAACTCAGCCTTGCTTCTCAAGATCCATCTAACCATCTTGAGGGGCAGCAGGTCTTAGTGATTGTGTGTGGTGCATCTGCTACATGGCACAGCCTCTGGTGGGCATTCAGGGAAACAAGCTGGAAGGCGCCATGGTCCTGCCCTTGACAATCTCTAGTGCAGTCACAGAATGCACAGATAAAAAGTGACAGTTGCAACCCAGGGTTAGAAGTGCTGCTAGGTCAGGAAGTACCATGCTCTGCAGGAAGAGGGGAGAGGGAGTGGTTTGTATCTCTGCAAGGAGAAAGTATCTCCTTAGAAGACACATGAAGACACATGAAGATGTCTTCCAAGAGGGGCAGTTGGGTTGGGTGTTGGAGAATAAGTAAGAATTTACTGGGCAAAGAAGCTGAGGTGTGATGTTTAAGACAGAGATTAGCCTCAAAGCAACACATCTGGGTGTGCATGTTGAATGCAGTCCTGCTCACTGCTTAATTTTCAGGTGTATGTGTGGGTGGGTATGGGGTGATATTACAGATACAGAAGAGGGAGAGAGATGTCCTAGATTCTCTTATAGGGGCTGAGGATATAGCTCAGCGGCACAAGCACCTACCTGGCAATCTCAAGGTCCTGAGTTTGATTCCCGGTACCAAAAAAAAAAAAAAAAAAAAAAAACCTGCCCTGGATTCTCTTATAGATTTGGTTCCATCACTGACTTTGTAGGCAGAAGTGATCTACTGGAAATGACCCTGTCACCAGTCTGATCTCTTGTCTGTATTTTGACTGCCTTGGAATTCTCCTTTCTTAGTTTTCTCTCTTTTTGCTTCTGTATTTTTGGCCTCTCTGCTCTTCTATCTTCTATCTCCTCTTCCTATATGGCATGCATATACACTGTTAGAATGATAGGTTTGGGTCAGGGATCTAAGTTCAGCCCTTGTCCAGTCAGGCTCCAAGCGCAGCGCTGAAGACAGCTGGAACGTGAGCCAGGTGGAACTGGATTCTGATTCTGGTTCTCTTGTCATTATCTGTGTGACCTAGGAGGACTCAGTGCCTGTGGTAAGTGCCTCTCTGCAAGTTGCAAATCCTACCTCATCAGATGGAGGTGAGAACATGAGATGGTTTATAATGTATTAAAACAGAATAATTGATGTTAGATTTTTGGTGGTGAAAATGACGATGGCAATGGTATTGATACTGACAAAGTGAGAGTGCAATTATGTCCATGATGGTTATGGTGATGTGATGACGAGGTTGATAATGATGGTGATGAATGGTGGTAACGATGATGCTGATGCTGATGATGGTGGTGGTTTGATGATGGTGGTGGTTTGATGATAGTGATGATATTTATGATGATAATGATGGTGATGATGGTGATGATGATGATGGTGCTGGTGGTGCTGGTGATGGTGGTGATGATGATGAGGGTGGCATTAATGGCAATTATGAGATAGGGATAACAGTAATGATGGCATCGGCAATGATTATCTTGATGTTGGTGATGCTGGCAAGGAGGAGGGGGGTGTTGTTATGGTTTGTGTCTAGCTCATGCAGTTATAGGGTTTTTTAGGAGGTGGCTGAATCTAGAGTGTGTGATTGATTTGTAGTGCAATGCTGGGATTAAGGGTGCTGGGATTAATGGTGTCTGATTGCTAGATCAGTCCTGGTAGACTGGATACAATATAAAGGACAGAAAGAGCTCTCTCTCTCTCTCTCTTTCTTTCTCTCTCTCTCCTTTGCTGCCTTTGCTGTCTTCTGCCACCATGAAATGTTGCCCCTCTGCCAAGCCACCCTGCCTTGGAGCCAGCCAATTACAGAACATCTATAAACAGTGAGCAAAATAAACATTTCCTTTCTTAACTTTGGGCATCAGATATTTTGTCTCGGCAATGAGAAAAGTAACTAAGAAAGGTATCCCTGTGAGTTTCTTGACTGTACTCCTTACCCAGTGATTACCTTTAAGGTCAGCTCCTTAGTTCTTTGATTCCAATCCATAATGATAAAAGACTCTGAAGATTCCTTGACATTTGCTAGGATGACCTCTTGCCCTGTGGCAGTTGATCGTTTTTATGCTCTTCCTAATGTCAGCTTTCACGGCCCATATCTACTCTAAGCAATACCTTTGCCCTCAACATCAGAGCCATTAGTAGGAAATTATGTTATTACACCTGAGCAGAGGCTTTACAAAGTGCAGTGAGTATGGGTCTCTCTTCCTCATCTGTATACAGGTGTCCCTGAGGTCTTGGGATTCCCTTTGTGTACGCACAGGAAGTAACGGTGAGACCAAAGGCTCTGTGGACAAAGAGAAGCTCCTACTTTTCAAGGGGTTGTGCTAATTCCAACCAGGAGAATGTAAATAGGAGCTGAGGAAGAGCAATTTTCATAGGATTGCAGGGACTTGGCCATAGCAGGGTAAGATGGAGTCCTACCTGACCATAGCTCTTTACTTTTACAATGTGTTGTAAACATTCCCAGATTTGCTATTGTTAACGACACCACTGACAGTCATTTCCAGTGTCCTCACAACTTTCACAGCCAGAGAGTAGCTTGAGTCTAGGTGTCAGTGAACTCTGATCATTGCACAGACTTAGTCCTTCAGAATGGCGGCTTGGCTTCTGTCCTCAGTCCTAGGTCACCTGCTTTCTGCTGGGGAATGCAAGTCCTCACATTACAGTGCCAGGTGAGGGCTGGAAGTTCTTCCCTGTCCTGTCACAAGATAAGTGCAAATTATGTAACTGAAATTGCTCGATCGAGTCCCTTTTTAAAATGGAATTTACAAATCTCCTCTTTCATGCACTTTGCACTTGGTTGAAACCTTGAAAGGGGCTGTTGGCCCCTTAGATAAAATTCTAAGTTTCCTTTTCTGGATGAGGCAGCACACCTGACATCCTGTGCCTTCAGGAGGTAACACTGGAGCAGAGAAGAGAGGAGGTCATTACAACCACGGCACCCATCCCCATATCCCAACTGCAAGCAACTTCAGAAAAGAGCGGAACAACTGGTAGCCGTCAGGAGGACAGAGTTATTTCTCACAGCCTGCCACTTCATGGCCTGCTTCTCTTACAAAAGTAGAAAAGCAACCTTTCCCAGAGTAGAGTTTTTGAGAGCACCAGCAAAACATTTAGGGCTGTGAGGGATTGGTTGTTTGCCAAACACTGATTCCATTTGCAAAGAAAGGGTCACCCACATTGGAAAATCTACAATGCAACATGTAACAACCCTCTGAGAGAACAGGAAATCAGTGTACCACCCACAACCAAGCAAAGCATGGTGATTTCCTCTCATTAGGGAGGAATTTGCTAAAGGATGGAAAAAAATGTTTTTGAACCATAATAAGTAGCATAATATTTTTCTGTGGTTTTAAAAGAGTTCTATGCCAGGGGCTATACACTTCTAGTGTTTTTTCACATAGTCTCAGGGAATAAATCCACTCCTGTGACACTGGGCTGTCCAGAAACATTGTCACTAGCCACATGTGAATCTTCGGGTGTAAATACATTTAAACTTGAGCTCCTGGGCTGTACCAGTTGAGTGCTTGCCAATTGAGTGGGGCTGCATAGATTGGTACAGGTTACAGAAAGTTTGCGTCATAGCAGGAAGTTCAACTTCAAGGTGTTGTTTTAAAGATGAAGGTGAATAAATGATGGGATTGGATTTGACATAACACAAGAAAACCAAACAGTTTCTCAGCAAGAATTTCCATTCATATCGCTCACATCCTGAAATATTATGTGTAACTTGAAAAAGCATATCAAGATTGCTTTGGATTATAATGATTTATCAAAGCACCCATTATGCATTCAGCTGGCCTAATAACTAAGTATTACTATGCATTTCTATCTGAGGATTAATATGGTGAATATTTTGTCAAAGAGGAAAAACACTTGTCATAATTAGTCTGATCATTTTTATTTTGTAAATGAGGCCTCGGAGGAATTCTCCTGCATCCTCTGAGGTTACTGCTAGATACCACATGTTCCCTTTCAGTCACTCTGCGTGGGAAAATAGTATTTAATTCACAACATAGAATTAGATGTAATTTATATATGCAGTTATACTTTTAAAAATCCTTTTGCTTGCCATTTTATTATGGAAAAGTAATTACATTGACTTTGGGGGGGTGGAATGGATCAGGGTCCACTGAATTTTTCCTGAAGGAAATTACTTTCTTTATATCTGTCTATCTATCGATCTGAAGTTTCACACATTTGTTTTAACTAGACCTACTTTTCAGAGATGGACCTTAGACAACAGTCTTGGGTCCCTGTCCCGAGCTCAGCACTGAAGAAGCGATGTTGCGTGTTCTGCCTGTCCCCAGGCCACCCGCGCCCAACACCACCCAAGTGGACCCGAGTGGTGCGGATCCACTGTGCTGTCTCTTGTTTGGCTCTGGCTCAGGCTCATGAGCTGCTCTACAACGTGGACGTACAAAATTGTTTTACGCCAGTTCTGTGCCTCGAAGGAGCTCTCCGAATAGCCAAGCGCAGACAGAGTGGAGGGCCGTGTGGGGCTGAGAACCCAGCCCACCTGTACGACCCGTGTAACAGACACCCACTGGCTTCCCCTGCACGAGAGGACCGGTGCGTGTCCCCATGGAGTCTTCATTTCTCCCTAGGAGTTAACAGCCTCCTGCTTCCTCTGAGGTGTTTCTCGCTCTACTGCCGTCTCGGCAAGTTTACGTTGTAATCAAACAGCCGCCGTTTGCACCTTGGTCCCTTGGCAAGCTGATGCTTTGTTGAATTTTAGTTTAATCCGAGCTAGATAAGATGTCTCCAGACAGCAAAGGCGGTGCGAGTGAGAAACAAGAGAACTCGCTGAAATGCTGCGCGTCAGGGGTGGGGCGGGACCTGGAAATGCCTCTGAGGTCACTGCTGCTGCCTCCATGCTGGGTGAGCAGAGTCGGGCCGAGCGGGAGGAGCGGAGGTGTCCACAGCAATGCGTGAGCTCGTGTGCATCCGCCCCGTCCTCCTTTGCTTCCAGCGGGCCTCTGTCTTTCTACTTCAGAACGTCTCTCAGTCTCCGTGCCTCACCCTGCTTCTCTCTCCCTTTCTTTTTTCTTCTTCTCTTTCTTTTCCATTTTCCTCTTTGTCTCTTTCTCTTTCTCCTCCTTCTCCTTCTGTTTTCTTCTTCCTCCTCCTCTCCCTCCTCACCCGTCTTCTTTTTCCTCCTCCTCCTTCCTCTGCTTCTCTTTCCTCTCCTCCCTCCGTCCCTCGCTCTCCCTCTTGTCGCCCTGTAGCTGTCTGCCTATCTGTGTTCAGGGTGGTCTTTGTCTACTTCTGGCTCCTCCAGCTCTTCCTGTGTCCTGTCTTCCTCTGCCCGCCTGTCTGTCCTTTCACTTCATGTCTCTGTGTACCTTTCTATGACCCCAGTCACCTTGGCCGTCTTTCCGTAACTGCTAACCTCTGGCCCTGTGTCTGTCTCTGCTTAAGGGGAACGTCTTTCCCCGACCTGCATGTTCTCCTCCTCCTGTTCCTCTCTCCCTGCTGTTTCACTCTCCAGTTAAGCGTCTGTGTCCGAGTTCTGTCTTACTGTCATCCTCTCTTCATTCCTGCTCTGTGTCTGGGTGCTCCTTCGTCTCCCAGCTTCTCAGAAGAGGCTTTCTTACCTCCCCATCTTTCTGCTTCATCTAAGCCGAGGTGTCTTTTCTGCCTCTCCCAGAGTGCTAGGAAACTGTCGCTCAGGCAGCCGGGTGGGGGCTTAGCGCACCCCCTTCCTCTGCTCTCACTGTCTTCACTGAAGATTGGGGCTGGGCCATGGGAGACCCATTCAGGTTTCTTGTATTTTCCTCACTGCCTTACACAAGGTTTCTTATACTTTCCTTACTCTGCCTTCTGTTCAGACACTGGCATGTCGAGAGCCCCTCCCCTCGCAGGGCACCTCTGCTCTCCATCCGTAGCAATCCCATCCCCCCCGGAGCGCGGTTGGGGTTGCAGTTTGCGCTCTCATCTCTAGAAGGCTCACCATCACTGGAGTATGGTGCACGTGTATGATGGACACACACGTACTGTACGATATAGTACCTGTGTATGTGTATGTGTGTATGTGTACCTACTTATTTACTGCAAGCTTCAAGGCTGTCTATCATTTCCATCTTGGTGGATGGGAAACTGATACCAATGATCCCTGACCCCATGTCACCAGGAATAAGGTGGCATAAGTAGGACTTGAGCCAATCTTCAGCGCAGCTCCCAGCCCCTCGCCCTGCACGCTATCAGTGGTGGGGCAGCAATCTGTATTTGTCTGTGGCTGAAAACTTGAAGCACCTGTGCAGGGGAGAGCGACCTTCGTGTTCGGGGTTACTGTGAAGAACATGATGCTTTTTGATCAGCAAATCTCTCAGTGAGCTCCGACTGCAAACGACATTGATTTACTTTTTCACTGGAATCCTTTGGTTAGGATGTTCCTGGCTGTAAATGCTCACTGGGGCCAGCTGGAGCACAGGTGGGATTTGTTATGGTAACCGTGTAACCCAGGGCTTCCAGGGCTGCGAAGAGGCTGCCCCTCAGAATGAACTCGAGGGAGCTCTCTAAGCATAGGACATGTTCTCTATCCTTCCTTTCTGCTGCTATCTGCTCACTGCTTTATCCTTTCCTGCCTCTTGACTTCCTTGCTCATGTGGGACAAATGGCCACCACCTGTTCCGGAGCTGACATCACTTCCTGTCAAGAAGGGAGACAGACCAAACTGGACTTCATTATTCTCCTTTCAAATTCCCCACCCCCATGGGGCTACTTTGCATCCGCTGCTCATCTGTGGACTAAGCAATGGTAGCAGGTGGGCAGGGTCATGATTTACGCTGTGACTGCTTGCTGAGGGCTCCCTGAGAGCAGCGCACAGTGATTACTTCCTAGGGCCCTAAGCTGGCCAGGTCTCCCTTTGAGGAAGGCTGAATTCTTTACTGTCATTCATTTCCAGGGCTGCTAGAGGTTGGATCTCAGGATTCCTCCTGTGTTCACAGAGTGTGAGGGAACTGCGTCGTGGGTAAGAGTTTAGTGGGTCATGTATGGTGCTGAAGGCATACTGCCAGACAACACCGCAGAAATTCTGATCCCAGAAATTCCCTTTGCTTTTATGGCACCCCTTGCATTGCTTGCTGCCCACCCACGATTTACAAAGTCGAACTCACTGCTGGCACCGAGGAGTAAGCTTTCTGCTACCACCTGCCTGTGCTGTCCATGCATTTTGGAGAATTAAAGACATCTGTAGTCTCATTATCTGACTAACAAAAAGACTTGACTGCAACTGACCCCCCTAAGTGGACATAAATATGTTTTTAAAGCCTGCATTAGAAGGATACAAAATAAAGCAAATGAAAGATTCACCCTTAGTGTAGCAACACCTTCAACCATGTCCGGCCCCAGCAGTTGACTTGAATGGAACATTCATTTGGAGAAGCAGCTCTCTCCTTGTGCCAGAGGTAGGTAGGAGATGTCCTTGGGATCTGGGGAGGGTTGTAATGGGTGTTACAAATGACAGGTGGAAATAAAATGGAAACACTGAAGGGGACAGTCTTGGTTGAAAATAAATTCATAAGAAAAGCTCTTTTGCATCAGTTTTATAATTATTTTGCAAAATAAAATCACTGTTCCTCAAAACGCCACCTGGGAAATCAGTGCAGCATCATGGCAGTGGTCTTGGAGGTGGCTTGGTGGTGGCTGTGTGGGCACCTGTGGGATCTGTGTGTGGGTGAAGATATTCCTGGAGCACGCTGGGCATCACCTATGGTCCTTTTCTGCAGGACTTTCTTGTGAGCAGTCCTTTTTTGTCAAACTGTTATTACTCAGGATCTTTTTTTTGTTTAAAAAGATGTTTTTATTAAGTCTTACAAAAGTGGCTAATTTTAATGGGGTTTACCACACAGATGTTGCATTCTAACTTGCTAACTAGGAGGGCAAAGTGATTTTTCCCAGCAAATACTAATGAAACCAGCACAGGCAATAACCAGCTATATGTACTAATTTTTTTAAATTAAAAAAGTTTTTGAGGCAGGGTATCATTATGCAGTTCAGACTGAGCTTGAACTCACTATGTAGCCTAGGCTGGCCTCAGACTCATAGTAACTCTCCTGCCTTGGCCTCCCAAATGCCGCTATTACCTGTGTGCACCATCACGCTTGGTTTATGTTTTAAAGCTATTACTAAAATTTGGTAAAACTATAATTGTTTCTAAGGTCCCTGTTTGTTTTCCATCAGCAAGATTGAATTTAGAAATATTTTCCATCATAAATAGCAGTCCTAACCTTCATCAAAACCCAATTATTAATGTTTGCAATGTATTTGTGTAGACAGAAAGAGAAGCATTTAATTGGAAAAGAAAACATTATAAGCAACATGTCCTAAATCAATAACCCTCTCATAAGATGGTGTGATCCAAAGCACACACATCAGCTTCACAATTTTTGCCAAATGAACATAAAACCTGGGCTTTAACATCGTGTCATGTTTTCATTCCCATTTTATTTTTTATTTTTATTTTTTTTTTTTTTTTGGTTTTTCTCTGGTACCGGGAACCGAACTCACGACCTTGCGCTTGCCAGGCAGGCGCTTTTGCCGCTGAGCTAAATCCCCAGCCCCTCATTCCCATTTTAGACTTTGAACAAAGTGAATTCAGCTACACTCCCAAGTTTTGTATGTGCTGAATTTCTCAATACACTTTAAGATGTGACAGTTTTTCAAAAATCAAATTGATCTGTGTGACACCTAAAATAATCTCCTGACCACAGCTACAGATTACAGAGTCAGGAGGCCTCCTATCCTGCATCTTCCCTGTTCTTTGTTTTGCGTTTTGCTTTTTAAATCGTTAATTGAGTTTATTGGCACAGTTCAGATATACACACTGATCACATTCATCATATGGAACTTGCACCCGTACACCATATGTGCTGATTCGTATTTTTCCCCTCTTCCCTTTCCCCTCCCTTCTATTCCTTTCCCCTTCTTATTTACAAAGCTTTGTTTCCATTTTCTGCTATCCTTGCCATACCCTAAGGGTTCTGTAAGTCCTCCATGATCCTGTCTCCATCACACTATCTTCAGGGTATTGTTTGGGCTCTAACACCACGATTCCTGCATGATTTTGTTCTTGGTATCAGGAATCAAACTCAGGACCTTGCACTTGCCAAGCAGGCACTTGTGCCACTGAGCTACAACCCTGGCCCACCTCCTGGATGATTTTGACTCTGAATAAAACTGAACTTTTATACCAGAACTCTTGAAAGGTCTGGGAAAAAACACTGAGTTTTTAGCACAATTTATGTTCCATTAAATTGAATCCTTTGAGTCCAATGTATTAATTCATTTTAGGAAAGTAACAATAATGATAGTGAATTCTGTTTTCACCAGTGTTCCACCTGCATCTGTACAGAGGCTGAGCATAGATCTCTCTCAATCATAGGACCTTTCAGATAGAATGAGAAATCTGTTTTTCCAGTGGTAGAAGAGGTCTGGGAAGAGTAATTCCTACTTGTTTCACCCTACTCTTCAAAGTAGAGATTTCTGAAACTAGCTGTGCCTTAAGAAGAAATGACTTTGATAAGAAAGAAATTATGTTTTTGTGAAACCTAATTTTAAGAAAGAGCTCTCTTAGAAAAAACTCAATTTGGCATGAACTCTTTTCTGACCTTAGAAAATTAAGTTTTGACTAAGAACAAACGAGGTAGCATGTAGCCTATGTAAAATACCACTCTGCGGTCACTCCGTGCAGTTAGGGTTCTGAAATAACACACAGGACAGTGCACAGTTAAATCTGAAATCTGAAACTGTGATTCTTTTTACCAGTTACAAATATTTCATGAAACATATGTTGTTTGTCTGAAATTCAAATTTAATTTGGAATCCTGGTTTTATTTCCTAACATTGGCACACCTGCTTGAAATCTAGATACTCGCTGTGTATGTTTTGAGTAAATAAATTCAATACTCCTAAATTTTTTAGTGTTTTGAAAGTCTGAAGTACAATTTAGATGTTCTTCTTCAAAGGAGCTTCCCTAGGTGACGACCGGCTGGGCCTCACTGCCTCTGAAATGGACGCTGTTTCCCATTCTCACGCCATGATTGCAGAGGGGAGGCGTGCATGCTGGTGTTTCCAGAGAGGGAGTGTTTGTATTCTTAAGCAACAAGGGCTCAAACAAACCGCTTGCCTTGTTGCTCCCTAAGCCATTTGTTCCTCTCCTGAGAGTGGGCACGGAGACTCACAGGCTGGTGTCCTCTGTCTCCTGACCAGCAGGACCTCCTTCCCAAACTCCAGGTCCAAGCCCGTGGAGAGTGACACCCCATGGCTGTGCTGATTTCTTGTCTGCGCACATGCACTGCAGATCTTCACTGGAGCTGTGTCACATCCAGCTCCATAGATACATCACTTCATAGGATGGAAGTTGCAGGCTCCATGGTTACTTTGGTAACTGAATAAAGATAGAGGCTTCTTCCAGAAAACCATGGTCAGGAGTTACAGGAGAAGCTTTGGATCACCTTGCTGCCAGCTCTTGTAACTTCCAGAGAAACCCAAGCTCCACACCTACTCCCAGAACGTTTGTCCATGCAGAAATATAATTGAATAGCTGCAATACACTTAAGTGTCTTTATTGGTAATAAATTATATGACTATCCTGAGATGAACAGCTCTCTGCATAGATATTTTCACCCCGCGGCAGCCTCTTCATTTTGCAGAAGCCACCAAAGCACTCACAAGTGACCTGCAGACAGGCTGCAGCTTGTGAAGACTTCACTCCCACTGAAGCCCTGAAACCATGAGCTCCACAGAGAGGGAGGTGTAGGGACCTCAAGACCCTGGTAGAGCCTCCATATAATGGGTGCACGTCAGAACTTCTGCATGTAGAGACCTGGACTTACCTGAGACAGAAAGTATGAATTGAAGGAAAATTTAAATAATGATAATCCTGCCACAAAATTGAGTAGTTTTTGCATGTCCAGGAATTGCACGTCCTATGGGGAGTGAAAAGGACAGGTGTTAGAACATGGAATGTGGGAGAAAGAACATTTGATAGCTGGGATAATGGCCTAAACTAACAAGACTGGAAAAAATTCACACAGTTTCAAAGTCATTTGTAAACAAGGAGAAGCATCCATCCATCCATCCATCCATCCCTACAACTGAGCATGAGGCAGCCCCAACCCACCCTGAGGGACATGTTTTCACTTCCTTTTGTTTTATACAGCTGGAACTGCCTGGGGTTGGCGGCAGCCGGGTGTTGGTGGCCTGGATTTGTGCAGCTCTCACCGCCCCGGAGTGCAGCCCGGGTGCCCGTGCTGGGTCTGCAGGATGAGGCAGGGGCACGACAGCCATCAGACTGGAGAAGAAAGCGCCTCAGTGCTGGGCGTTAGCCCCAGCCTCCAGGTAGGTTTGGGAAAGGACCGACGGGCATCCGCACCTTCCTGTCACTTCTGTGTCCTCTGAGGGCTGAGGAGAAGGAAGGCGCTTCGACCACTGCTGCTTTGATGACGGTGCAGCAGGACTGCCGTCACGCAAACCGCGGCTGCTCCTGGTGCCCCATATCTCTTGAGATGACTCCACCCTTGTCTGCCCCTTAATGTTTCCACTGTGTCCATGGTGAGTCCGTCCCCAGCCATGACAGCCACAGATAGGTGGGCCCAGCACATATGCACAGATGCCATGGCCGTGCCGACATTCTGCAATTCACAGACACATCAGCATGGTCTTTGCGGGGGCTGCCCCTTATGTCTGCCTAAGCAGCTCTCCTCTCGTCCCGGAGTGGCCATCCAGGAACAGTCATCTTACCGACTTCCTTATGCTGGACCACATGAACAATCAACTCTCATTCAGATGGCTTCATTTTTCCTTGTTGTGATTTCCGTCTCTCATTGAGCAGGCCCAGCTGGTAACACCAAAGGCTCCTAGCACCGAGAGCTTCTTGTAGATAGAACTGTAACACTAGATAAATGCTGCTAACATTGAGAAAGGTTAGCAGCTGGAGAGGTATTGGAGAGCTCCCATGAGCTGCGGAGCACTGGGTAAGGGCTGCTGGGAACTGCTAGCTCCAGTTGCTGCCAGCTGCCAAGAGAGCTCCTGAGGACAACTTAGGGAACTGCAAGTACTAAGAGGTGAGGGCTGCGGCCCTCAGAGCTAACCCTAAGGAGGCTACACTTTGCCTTTCTATTGCTTCTGTCCAAACTGAGCAAAAGAGTCTTCAGCACCCTCAACTCAGTGGTAACAATAAGAAAACAAACAAATAAATCAGCTTTAAAAATGGAAGATCTGGGAAATCTAGATTAAAAGCAATATTGATGGGAAAATGCCTCTGTCATTCTTATCAGTAGTGGGCTCTGAATATATTCAGTGTTAAGAAGGCTGAGCAGAGATTCTTGGATATTATTCAGCAGTGTCCAGTGACAGGTATTTTCTAGAAAGGAGGTCAGAGAACAGCCAGCAGTTTGATTGAAAGTCACGTTGACACCTGCTTTGTTTAATTCAATCAGACATTGGGGATTGGATGTAAAAATTAAATTAGATAGAGGATGTGACACGTTTTTGAAGATGTGTAATTTCAAAACGAAAATAATCTGATTTTCTGTTTCTCTTGAAAAACTTAAATTAGGCTCACATCACCACGTGGTGTCTCAGCTGGGGCTGAGTGGAAACACGTATGTTTTATCACAGAGGCAGCCTGTGGTCTGCAACTGAACCATTCCCCACCTTTCTTTCTGGCCTCTCCAGCACTAGGCTGAGGGGCCAATGGCATTTCTCAGGACACCGTGCTGCTTGTCTCCTCATAGTAGAGCTTATGTAGCAAGTGGGAAATTAGCCATGGGGCAAGACAGAAACAGACCTCAGGTGGGCTGACTTGAACAGGGAGGAGAGGTGGCTTTGTAAAAAGTACTGAAAGGGCCACTACATGGGCCAGGGAGCGTAGTTACTCTTTTTTCCTGAACTTTGAAAGTGGAAACTATAAGAAAACTAATTTTAGTTCATTATAAAGAAGTAGAGGTTTCAGAGTATCATAGGCTGGCCACGTTTTCCAGAAAATGTGGGTTCACCACTATGTAGCTGTCAGAACACTGGGGAATTTGTTAGCTTAACTCATTGCCTTGATTTCCTTGCATGGAACCTGGAGGTGGTCATGGTCTCTTGGGATTATACTATAGATAGAGGTTAGTTTTAAATCAGAGTATATAAGGCAAGAATTTCTCATCATCAGAATGACCCTTTGAAAGTTTTTAAATTAAACTTAAGCTTAAGTTAAACTTAACATCTTTAAATTAAACTTAACATTTTAAAATCCAGAAATTAATTATTTTGTTCTTCTTGGATTTGGCTGTTGCTAAATTCTCTGAGTCCTGGTAAGTCAAATTTAAGCTTAAAATAAGTATCAAAGGGCCTACAGAATTGTTTGATGTTTTATCACTTTTATTCTTAGCATACATAATTAAATATTCATGTGTGAAATGTATGCATGATGCAATGCCTTTGGGTAAAAATAAGGCAAAAACTGTAAAATCACCCAACAGTGTTGAGCTGATATATGTTTTAATATCTAACTGAGTAGAAGCTTAAAGAACTAAGTTTTATTAAATAGTAGATTGTCCATCTTCAGTGGAGTTCCTGGGATGCTGAAGATATGCAATAGACACAGGTGGAAGGAAAAAGAAGGAAGGAAAGAAGTCGCTTCTCATGATGGGATGTTTTCATGAGCTCATGCCGAGTGTCTACAGAGATATCTCTTGTGAAACCCTTTCCTTTCCACTGGAAGTGATCAAATACAAATGGAAAGTTTTAGTCTAATGAGTTTTCCTTAAGTGGAAACATTGACCCCAGTACTCTGATGCTATGATCTAAGAATTTTGTACACTCATTAAATGTATTCTTCTATATTCATTGAACATCTCATATATGCAGCACAATATTCAGGCAGCTTGGAGAGATAAAAATGGAACACATATGGCTTCTGTCCATAGAGGTTTAGAACATTGATGATGGATACCAGCAGCTGATGTTTTCCTGGTGTGTACTATTTTAAGTGCATTAGCAATATCAACTTATTCATGCCATGTACAAGACTTTAAGGTAGGGAATGCTACTGCCTGCATTTTATGGATGTGAAGTTAGTGGTATCAAGAGGGTGAGCAGCTCCCTGGAGGTCACCTTGATGCTGGTGTTGGAGTGAGAGTTTCGACCCAGGAGCTGGCTGGAGAGCGAGCTCTCCACCTCTGTGCATCATCCCTTTGTCCTTCTGGATGTTGTGCAAGGTGTGGTGTAAGGAGTCTTATGAGAAGCAGCAAAGCACCATTCCTCCCACTGCGGTGGTTGTGGGAAGGGTTAAGTAGTTGATCATGAACTTTCCCAGTGTCTGTGACATACAGCTGTTTTCAACCACAGCGCCTGAAAGCCATGCTTCCTGCTCTTTGCCAAGTTTATTTATTTTTGTTTTTTGTTTTGTTTTTTTTTTTGGTTTTTCTCCGGTACCAGGAACCGAACTCACGACCTCGCGCTTGCCAGGCAGGCGCTTTTGCCGCTGAGCTAAATCCCCAGCCCCTGCCAAGTTTATTTAAAGATCTTCACAGGAGATATGAAAAGATGGATGTCTAGAGCGCTAATCTTTTTATGGTTCTCTCTGATACAAGAATGGATTTATGGTCTTGTGAACTACTAATTGCATTTTTGTCCATAAATTGTGGCTTCCAGGAGTCCCGAAGACTATCACATCATTAGCATGTACTTTGCTCTCTTCCTTCTTGGAAAAGAAATACAAATGAAGCCATGCTGACACGGAGAGAGTGCTCACCAAATTATCTCTGCAATAATGAAAAGTCTGGGTCTCTGGTTTAATTTAGACTGGCAATAATGAGGTTTTAAAGACCAGAAAAAAAGATGTTAGTGTGTTGAAGTCTTCCCTGCCCCAGGGAACCACTGTGTTTCTGAACACAGCTTATGAGTTCTCAGGACCTTGTGTCTCCTGATGAATGAGCTGTCATGCAGAACTTAAAGTTTCCCTGCTGCTTGCTTTGAAGAGAAAAGCATTGGTTTTGAAACAGCATCTGTGTTGTCCAAGTAAAACCATACCTGCTGGAGAACTCAATGAGTAAGAGTTCCTATACGGTTGGTTTACAGGTGGGAGAGATGGCACGTGGTGTGTTTTCTGAAAGGCTTCTGGAGGGGGTATTTTGAGGTATATTAACTGAACTAACTGTGTTTTTGAAGATTCAGGATAGGGAAGATACGGACAGGTGTGGCAGGCTGCAGGATCTGGTAGGTCTAACATACATCTTGACATTAATTAGAGACTTTTGGTTACCAGTGTTGAAAACTCAAATAAAAATTTCTTAGACCAAACAGGAAATCAGTTGGGTCATGTGTGTGCTTTTAAAGTTTATTGCAAAGTGAAATTGAGGAGTTCCCTGGGTTATTGCTGCTTTGCATTTATTAATTCAAATCTCTCCGTGCAACCTGCATTTGGAAGCAGCCTCTTTCAGTAGTGGTGTCCCATAGGCTCAGAGTTTATATCATTTGAGATCTCAGTGGGAAGGCAGTGTTTGCTCCCAGCCATTTCATCAAGATTCTTTGATAGGACAGACTTGAGTCCAATGCCTGTATCCAAGCTGCCTGCACTGTGAACATAAATGAAATATATCAATTAGCCAGACCTATGTCATGTATTCCCGTGTGGGTCTGGAAGTGAGTTCACATGAACTACTCATTTTCTGGAAGGCTGAGTAAACCACACGTAAGGGCAAACAAGTTACTAACAAAATTTTCCATGGAGAGTCATCACGTTCTTTCAGAAAGAACACAGTAATTATGAGCAGAAAGCCTACCATGTTAAAGGTGCCTGTTATGGTTTAGATCTAAACTTCCCCCAAAGACTGTTGCTCATGGGTGGGACTTGTTTGGAAGAGACCTGGGGGGGGTTCACTAACGTGACCTGGGGGGGGGGGTGTCTATTCTCATCCCTGGCTCCTCCCTCTGCTTCCTGCTTCCATGGATGAAGAGCTTTTCCCTGCCATTCTACCATCTAATGATGTTCCTGCCTTGGAGCTAGACAACCATGGACTGAAACCCCTGAAACTCTGAGGCAAAATGAACCTCTCTTCCTTTAAGTTTCAGTGTTGGGTATTTTGTCCCAATGAAGAGAGAGCTGACTAGTCCAGGGCCATAGCCCATCTCTAGAAGTATTTGCAAACCATTCAAGGAGGTTTGATGCAATCAAATGCTTGCTGAGGGTCTACTTGTACTGGTTATCTATGCTGCATAACAAATCACCCATGATTTAGCAATTTAGAAAAATAAGGGCTTAGTAAAGGAGAATTTTTGTGAATCATGAATTGGAGGATTCAGGTTCAATTGCATATCTCTGAGTCAGGGTAGCTCAGGTTACAGTTGAAATGCACATGAAGGGTACGGCCACTGTAAGTCTCATCTGGGGCTGGAAAATCCACTTCCACCACAGTACGCTCTCGTAGTTGCCATGGTCATGTGGTCCAGAGGCTAGAGCTTCTCAGCACATGGGCCCTTTTCACATATTTAAAATTTCTCATGATACGGTACTTGCCTTTCTCAAAAGAGAAGATGAGAGAGAGAGAGACAGAGAGAGACAGAGACAGGCACAGAGAGAGAAAGAGAGAAAGAGACAGAGAGTCAGAGAGAGACAGACACAGACAGAGACAGAGAGACAGAGATAGAGAGAGAGAGAGAGAGAAAGAGAGAGAGAGAGAGAGAGAGAGAGAGAGAGAATTACCATGGTTTTATGGTAAAGGCTCTATAGCTTCTGATACATTCAACTCATGGTAAACTAGTTGCTAATTTCACCTCACACTCTCAGCCCTCTGTCTAAGTGCTTTTTTTTAAATCTCCCTACCTTTGCAAACTATACTCCACTTCTCCTTAGGTCTCCCGAAAGCACGATCCTTTTATAGTGTGATTTCAAACCCATGAGACTGGGATACTGAGTATAGGGTAGACTCCTGAGTGAAAGAGTTCAGTGCCTCCCATTTTACAACTGTACTTTTCTCAGAAAACCATCCCGGCATGTGCGAAAAGGCAAGGCTGTGGAGTTAGACTGACTGCAGCTCTGATCCTGGTCATCACTCTTCACTGGGGAATTCCGTAGGATTTTCTGTGGACAATGAGTCTCAGAGCTCAGTTTGCACTAATGGCATCAAAGCTGGTCTGCACTGGTAGGGCACCAGACGTGGGCAGACGTGCCAGGCATCAGGTCATCATATCTGTACCTGCTTAACCTCACAGCAGTAACTTGGGGTGCGTAGTGCTATGATCGCATCTTACAGATGGGGAGATGCGTGGGGGCAGAGACAGAGGAGAAAGGGAAAAATGATTTGTCTCTGGTAACAGAAACGGTAAGGATTAGAGCTGGGCTTGAACTCCAGAAGATATGCTCTGTCTCATTCATTTTCATCACTGCTGAGACGCAATGTCTGACACTCACAGCGCAAAGGAGGAGAGAGTCACCAGGGCACGGTGTTTGGAGCTTTCAATCCACTGTTGCACGGTTCCGCGGCTGAAATGGCGTAGCGGGAGAGCCTGGGCTGAGGAAAGCCGTTCATATCTTGGTGGCCGGGAAGCAGAGAGCAAAGGGAAGAGCCCGGAGGGAGGTCACCTTTCCAGGCCAGGACCCCAGGGACTCACCTCTTCTGGCCAGGCCCCTCCCCTCCTAAAGGCACACAAGAAGCTATGAACTCATGAAGAAATCAACCCTCTACTGAGTAGTAAGTACAGCACCCTGAAATCCAGTCACCTTCTAAACACAGGAGGCTTTGGAGGCACAGCCCAAATCTAAGCCATAATATCCTCTTAGCTAAAGTTGTCTGATTCCCACAGAAAATTGCACCAGGAGATTATTCACACTGCTTTGTTTCATTTGTCTGCTCTTGCATTGTCCATGGGATCTGAGATACTTGAAACTAGCTCTGAGCGTGCAAAGCTGTTGCTTGTCAGAGATGAAACTGTGTCCATGGTTTTATTGACACATTGCAAATGATAATACAAACCAGCTTATATTACTAAGTACTAAGAGATACAGACAAATACTCTGAAGAGAAAGCCTGGGTTCCTCTTTTAGCTCAAAAATATTTGCACCACTAGAGGCAGAAATAAGAGAGAATTCCTCCAATTCCGTCATGTTACTCCAAAAATACACAGAGTTTAGTAATTTGATGGCTCTTTATTGGCACCTATCATGTGGATAATGAAGGTGCTGAGAGGTATTCCTGGCTTTAGAAATGGGGGGGATATAAACCACAGCAGAGCGAGAACACCGCAGGATTACAAAGCAAGGGGAGCATTCAGACTCGCAGCTCACTCATTAGGGAAGAAATTCTTCCAGTTCTATTGTCAAGTGAGCAGCAGCCTGCAGAGAATGATGTGCTTTATTCCAGTCCTATTCTTTATTCATTCTTTTCTAATTACATCTTCTAAATTGCTGTTTGGATTTAATTTGCCACTGAAATAGCATAACCACTTAGGGACCAGGCTACGAAGATAAGAAAATAACACAGATGTACTATTTGCCTTTGTGTTGCTGGTGCCAAACTTTGAACACACGCACCTTAAAGGAGGAAGGGTTTGTGTTTGCCTCCGGAGGTTCCGTCCATGGTGTGGCTGGCTCCAAGGCAGAAGGTCTTGGCCTAAGAGCATCGGGGAGCAAAGCTGTTCACGTCATGGGGGTCAGGAAGCAGAGCAGGGTACCTTGCTAGAGAGGAGAGGAACAAGACTCCAAGGCCACACCCCCATGACACGTTAAAGGCACCCAGAGCTGTGCTTTAGGAACCCTCTCGGTGACCCTCAAGCCAGTCCAGTTGACAGTGCAGCTTAGCTCTCACAATGGATTCCCTTTGCTTCTGCTTCTGTATTTCAACTTCCCTCAGTGAAGTATTGTATGAACCTTCTTAAAAATCACCTCTCCTAATAAAGAAGGTGACCAGTAATGTCTCTTTATGTTTTGACTCCTTCTGAAACCAAGTTTTCTTCACTCCACGTTACTTTATTTTTCAGATTAAAGCGTTGATCCCCAAATGCTATCCAGTACTAGTCAGTGTCTTAGACTTCTCCCTCCCACAGCCATTCTTATTAACCAAGGGCTGCAACCTGCTCACTTGTCAGTGAGGATGGTTCTGAACACAGAATGACAGACCCAGTGGACACCCTCATCTGGGGGAAATACCTTACGAACCCTCAGCGGGTGTCTGAAACCGAGGACGTGAGCTTCATATTTACTATGTTGTGTTTATGATCACAACACACAGTGAATGTTCAAATTTAAAAATTGTCATTATAGCCAAAGTCATGTCTTTGTCACTTTCTCATTGTCTGGACATAATACGTTACACCTCCAAGTTAAAGGAGGAGAAGCGTACTCTGGTTCATGGTTTTAGTCCATAGTTGGCTGACTCCAGGGCAGGAAAGCGTTTTCAAAGGGTTTGGTTGAAGAAAGCGGAGAGGGCATTAGGGACCTGGAAAGGAGATATACGCTACCCCGCCCTTCCCTGCCCTGCCCCACTCCACCCTAGACTACCGCGCCCCCAGTGACCTGCCTTTCTAACTAGGCTCACTTCCTAATACCATATTTAGCTGCAACATCCCGTGATTTAATCACCTTTCAAAAGCCCCACCCTTGAGTACATGAGGCTGTATGGGGGACATCCAGATACAGACCATCAAAGACACATTGTCATTAATCCTTCTCAAAGTATCTCTTCTTAACTCCAGAACATTTATCCCCGGAAAGACCAACACTTCCGGAAGTAGCTCTGGAAGTCCCCTTTTGTGTCTCCAGTCGTGTTGCCATGTCTGCCTGGATGGCGTGAATGCATTCAAACACGGAAACCTCACAGGGACAATTGGCTCTGGGGAAGAGAGACAAGTTCTGTGCCACAAGGTCTGGTGAATGAAGTGGATGAGGACACATCATCATGTTTTTACTTGACAGAAATTGCCATGCATATTTTGAATCTATTCAGAACATCAAGGCAGCCAAGAAGAGATATTCATGAAAGAGGATTTCCAGAAGTGCCTCAGAAAGCAACAAGAGTGATGGGAAAAGTAAGCAAGAAGTGAGGTGGAGCTAATGGCAGTGTGTCTTTTGCTGGGATTTAAAAGAAATGTAAACATTCACTGCATTAAATTTTTTTAATTTAAAGAGAAAAAATAACAAAATAACAACAAAGACAATAACAAAACCACAAAAACAATACAGAATTTCAAAATAAGATGATGGGAAATTAGCAACGGTTGCTATATTACATATTGTTATCTTCACAGAAGTTGCTCAGACTACAAGATGTAAGAATGGAAGATTGATCAAACAATTAAAGAGAATAAAAATGATAAAAACATTAGAAATGATACAGAGCTTCACTAAGCAAGATGGTAGGAATTCACCAATGGTTGTTGTATTGCATGTTGTTGTCTTTTAATTACTTGTTCAGATTATATTACACCTTGTATCTTATAAACTCTGTGTTCTTAACCGAAAGGGAAACATCTGTGCATTCTCTTTGGCATTACCCAAATTGCCAAAGTCACTGACCTTGCACTTTGGGGCATTATTAGGTAAAATAAGGATTACTTGAGCAGAAGCACAGTGATACTTTAATGGTAGATGTGTCTCACAGCTGCTGAGTGATTGGCAAGCCGGGAGCTTGTACAGTATGGACAGAGCAGACAAAAGGAGATGCTCGCCTCAGTGGGGACACGGTGGGTGGAACAGCACGGGATTTTGTCACACTGCATAGAACAACACACCTGTGAAACCTAGGAATTGTGCATTGGTTGCATTTCCACTTACTGCTTTTGGATCGCAGTTGACCATGAGTAATTGAAACTACAGAAAGTGAAGCAGTGAAGTCATAGACAGACAGGGGCTGAATAGTATGAATCAAATATTGCCCAACATCTGTTGATTGTGTCATTTTGTGAATATATGGGTTACAATCTTGATTTTTGTTTTACTACATTTGTGTGAACACATATTAGATACCCATATGCTGATCTTTCCCTATGTCTCAAAATCACTTGGGAGGGTGTGTGTCCTGCATTGCTATTGACAGCCTATGAGGTGGGAAAATAGTGCTCAGAACTTGTATGTCTGCAAGCTCTGGTTCCCCTGCTCTTTTATGACAGCAGCGACCAAGGCAGGAAAACCTCTGGTCTAGCACACAGAAACAAGATAACGAAATAAAGCCTGTGCAGTATGTCCCCAGCTTACAAACCTGTTCCATTCCAGGAAAATGTTCATAAGTTGAATTTATTTGTAAGTTGGACAGAGAGAGTCTTATACACCTTTGTCACAAATATACAATGTAAAGCATTAAACAACCAAACACACACAAATACTGTAAATAAATTATTTCTACTTTTCAGCGTGCTGATCACACAGCAGCTCATGAACTACTTCTGCTATGTGTTTGCATCTAGGAATGTGTCTCTTGTGAGGCCCGTTCCTATATGTGAAAGTTCACAACTCAGGTTCACACGTTGTGGACTTGCTGTATATTAAAACAGCTACGGGGTCTGGCATGTGGTAAACTATATTGATCGTTATCACCAAAATACCACATTGTTTTTATATGGATGTATTTCTTTACAAAGGGAGCAGAACCAGGAGCAGACCAGGGCATCAGGAGAGGATGCCTCACCTCTGCTTTGCCACCTCTGGGACACATGTGATTAGCGCACCACCCATGTCTCTAGCATCGGTCTCCTCTTACTAGTTATGGTAGTCTGCTATAGTCCAGCTCAACTGTCTCATATAAAGCAAATCCCTGTGACCCTGAATCACATGCAGAAGTTCACGGAGGATGCTTCTCACCACATTGTTTTGTGTAATTGCAAAGAGACTGTTGCGATCATCATTTGTCATCCTCTGACCGTAGGAAGGTCACACCCAAATCTTCATCCGCCTTCTCTTGCCAAGTACTAGGATTGTATCATATACCTAGGAATAGAGCTAATCCAGGTGAGGATTTCCCTAATTTTGTTATCAAGAATAATTGGTTTAAACATTCTGAGCCCTCACACTCTTTTTCAGATTTTCCTTCCTTGGTCTCTTACACCAGAACAGGAGAGAACAGAGGCTCAAATTTGTTGAATACCTTGCAGGAACTCAACACTGTCTTCGAACATTCTGTAGGTCAGTTATTTCCTGTGAAGTTCACAGGAGCCTTTTGTGACAGGTGGTATCATCTAATTATACAGACACTAAGGGCCAGGGAGGTTTATGACCCAGTGGAGATGGCCTCAGGGTGTATGTTCTCTTGGGTGTGTGTTGCTCCCTGGGATTTATTCTATCCCCCCTTGTGAAAGGCGAGGATCTCTAGGAGTTTTTAACTGGAGCTGGGGTGTGGCTATCTGTGGGGGGACAGATGAAGGGACCGTTCCCTTGAGTTGGTGGAACCAGAGATTTACAACAAAGGCTGGTACATCACGCTACCTGTGTGTTCTAGTTAATAAAAACTCTGGAATAAGAATTTTATTCCCTAAGAAAGGTGAGAGAGGAGCACATTAGAGTTCTGCTCTTTGTAGAGCAATTGCACCTTACTGTGTTGGTGAAAATGAATCAACCAGAGAGAAAGCTAGAGTCCTGTCCCGTGAAAGAACACATTCCTTCCGGTTTAATCAATGGGAGGCCACCCTTGTTGCGAACCCTTCACTCGCTCATTGAGAAATCAATGATCTGCACCTATCCGTAAGACTTTGGTGACCAGGCCTGTGAGACGCATGAAGCCTGCAAATTAAAGAAAAGTAAGCATCCCTTCTAATCGAATGATGTGCTACTTAGAGTTAAATCAATAGGCTCCCGTTCCTAGTCTGAATAAAACATGAATCCTTAATAGAGTTATATCAGACACTCAGGCCTAATGGGCCCTGTGGTTCCAAGATTTAACTATAAAGACAGGATTGCCATGATTAAAAGAATAGGAACCAAACGCAGGCCTAGAGGAAGTGCATTTGACATTTAGCCCCGTGTGGGTGTGTGCAAATGAAAATCAATTTACTTGAAGCAACTCCCCCCACCATGAAGTTAGACGTTGTGTGGTGTCAACATATATTCTTTTCAATATTTATTCACCTCAGTGGGAAGAGCGGAGCGCTCAGCTCTAGAGAGGGCCTCTGGGCAGGGCCGAGAAGTAAGAGTGAATTAATGCGCTTTCTTAGTAAAAAGTAGCAAGGTCAACCTAACTCGCTTTGCAAACCAACAGGCAAGGAGGAATCTACCCCCTTTCGAAGAAAATTGGGAAATGCTGTTGCTACCACTGTCAGAGTTACAAGAAAATGATCTACTTCAGGAGATGCATCTTCTGGTTCTGTTTTGTGAATGGTCATTTCCCCAGAGCAACTTCTCCATGAGGCGGGGATAGAAGCCAAATCCAGGCCTGTCTTCATGTTTGTACAGCTGTAGAAAAAGAGGAAAATGTTTTCTCAGTCTCAGCTCAAAACTTTCCAGGGAAGGCCTGTGACCCAGCTTGAGTTATAAGCCTAGCTGCGAAGCTACTATGTGCGTGCGTGTGTGCGCGCATGCGTGTGTGTTCTGCGCGTGTGTGGAGTGATGGGGTGCTGAGTCCTGTGTACAGTGGTCCACAACCAGAAAAACACAGGAGGGTTTCCCTTTTGCAACACAAAAGTGAGATGCCTTTTGCAAAAGATTTTTGGCTCAGAGAAGCAAACTGAAGACTTTACGTGGCTCGCAAACACAACCCTTGAAACTGGAAATCTGGAAATACAGACATCGATCCCAGTTTCCCAGCCTTCTTTGAGAATTTTGGTACAGAGGAAAGGTGAGCTCAGCAAAGACAAAACCAGTGTGGGCATCATAGGCTCCATCGCACACCTGGGGCAGAGAGTGGACGTGGACCGCAGAGGCAAGAGCCAGTGACAAAGAGCATCTGTCCTGCCTGTGGAACAGCGGAACCTGGTCCAGCTCCAGTCAGGTCGTTCCTGCCAGGATTTGATTACCAGACAACAAATCACCTGAGTGAGTTAATATCTTTTTGAAAAAGAAAGATGAGAGAAGTGGATTCTTTCTGCTCTACAGAGCAAACACTTAACACCAAGAAAGGAGTCCTGTATTTTTATGTTTTTGCTCATGCAATTAGGAAGATGCTCTGCACGTCTGTGAGCATGCAGCTGTGCATTGCATGCTTGGACCTGGAGGGCAACCTGGCTTTCACCGCGTCCTCCCCCATCTCATCACTTATCTCTCCTTCTCTTTGACTTTAATCCCTGCCCAGAGGTCTTGGGCCAGTAGGCAGAGCTTTGTGACTGGCAACCAGAAAAGCCATGCGAATGGTGGAGGGAAAGTATTTCCCCTAAAAAATAAGACTCAGCCATTCCAGGGGTCAATATTTCCCAAAGTTAAACATCTTCTTACTTGATGTCTAGTGTTAGAGACAATATTCTGGCAGCTGCAGTGTGTGTGTGTGTGTGTGTGTGTGAGTGTGTGTGTGAGTGTGTGTGTGAGTGTGTGTTTGAGTGTGTGTGTGTGCTTAGAACCAGAACCTGGCCAGGAGAGTTGACTCCTGATGCTACATACAGTGGATATGATATGCATTTATAAATGATTTCATGATCAATAAGTTTATAGAGAAGTCTGGGCTCTTGGGAAGCTACTGAGGATGTTTGTAGCAAACTGAAGACAGCAGGGCATAGCTGAGGATGAAAGATACAGATCGTTTCCACAGGTTATGCTGTTGACTTTTTAGTTATCCCTGGGTATTTCTTCCCTTAGATGGTGTGTGTGTGTGTGTGTGTATCCCTGTGTGAACATTTGTTATTTTATTTTGGTCCGAAACTTATTTTACAAAGAAATAACTCGGTGTTAAAAATATGGGTTTCCAGTGCAGGTTATCCAAAGCTCTGATCAAATGGGCTTAAATAATGAATGAAATTACTAAATGATTTAACTGAAAAGTCTTTAACTAACGAGGGCTTCCGGTGAGTCTGATCAGGACTGAAGCCCCATGTCAGGAATTTCCTGTGCAGAAATGGGTTCCTAACATTTCTTCTCTATGGTTTCTTTTCTTTTATCGGTGTGTGTTCTCGATGCATCCATTTGGGGAATCGCTACGTCTGCATTGTCTATGTCTATCGTGATGATTTTCCATCCCCTCCCCACACACCCTTCCTCTTCTCCTTCCCTGGAGCACCTTTCCCCCCTCCTAGAATTCTGCCTCCTGTTTCCCACCTTCTCCTCACGCTATTCTCCACTTTCTCCAGTAGCTTGGTGCAGGCGAGGCATTCAGCCCTCATAACCTAGATCCACGCTGAACTCTCCAGCTGGACTAACTCCCCACATCCCTAGGATTCCTGGGCTAGGTGGACATCAGGGAATCAGGAGCCTTCACGCAGGTGCCATCCAGGGACCTATGCTGAGCGTGTCCAAGATGGAGGCTCCTGCCCAGCCAATCCTCATCCGCGCCACGGTCAAGCCTCTGGTTAGTGATGAGTTTCTCTTTTTACCCACCAGCGTTTAATCAGGAGGGAGAAACCACACAGAGATTTGAACAGGGAAAGATCAATAGGGGTATTAGTTACAACGGGGGATTATAGCAAGCAGGGATTAGTGAGTAAGAGGAACTTCAATGTCTATCAGGGAGGCAGATACCGGAAATGGCTTCTATGGTCTCCCAAGGAAGAGCCCTGTGCTTGGATCCTGTCGTTGTGGAGATGGTGTTTCTCTAACTCACTCAGTGACAGAGGCAAAGGAGTCACCGTCTGGAGGTTCCCAGGAACAGGCCTTCTTGGCAGCGAGACAAAGCTGTTTGGAAGGAGGGTCTTACCCGGACTGTCTACTGCAAAATGATGCCCAAGGGGTTAGTGGGAGCCCCCACTGGTGGGGGCGTTGCTGGCCACTGCTTGCCCCAGAGGGCTGGAACTGTGGAAGCTGCCCCCTCTGTGGACCCTGGGCCCGGAGCAGCTGCTGGAGGCATAGGAGTTGGGCGTGGAGACCGGCAGGTTCTGCTGGAAGGGAATCCACCAGGGAGCATGACGCCCTCCTCTGCAGCGTCGCCCCAGTGTCTGCATGGACAAAGCTCAGCCCTGGGGGAGTCTCGGTGGGAAACTCTGAGAGGACCCAAATCCCTCTGCTTTTTAAAAATGTGCTAATTTATTTTACTAGTATGAACTTGTGAGGCATAATTCTTTCATTCATTGTGCAGAGTTGGTACGTGTTCCACCGTCTACACCGTTATTTGACAGAGAATTGATCCACACTTTTATCCTTCCACTATTCTTTTCCTCACCTCCTTCTGCTCTCCCTCCACCCTTAGTCCCATCCCATCTGCACAATGTCTGTCTCCATTTTTCCTCTCATCTGTCATTTATTTTGCTCTTTAAATTATTTATACTTTGAGTTTCTCATATAAGAGAAATCATATGATATTTAACTTTCTGTGTCTGATTTATTTCACTTAGCTTTATAGCTTCAGGGTATGTCCATTTTCCTACATGACTCCAATTTATCCTTCTTTATGGCTGAGTAGTACTCCATGGTATATAAATACCACCTTTTCTTCATCCATTTGCCTGTTGATAGACACAGATTTTGCTTCCAAGATTTAGCTATTATAAGTGATTGCATTCATTATGGACAAATCTTTTTTCAAAGCATGTGGTAAACAGCAAAATAATGGTGAGAAAACTAAAACTAGCACACTCTTTAAGCAGCTTTCTGGTAGCTGAATTGAAAAATGCAATGTTCTCTGAACTGCAAAGAGAATTATTTTAGAGAAAATTGATCCAAACTTTTAAAAACTGCAATTCTTGAGAGGGAAACTGAGACAGAGAGAGAGAGACAGAGGCGGAGCTACAAAGCTGCTCTGTCAAATGTGTCCATTTTTTTTTTTTTAATTTTTTTTTTTTTTTTTTTTTTAGTTTTTCTCCGGTACCGGGAACCGAACTCACGACCTTGCGCTTGCCAGGCAGGCGCTTTGCCACTGAGCTAAATCCCCAGCCCCTAAATGTGTGCATTCTAATGAGTGCGCTAGCATTTGGCTAAATGGAAAAGAGTGAAGTTCGTTTAAAGGAAAGTTTAACAGACATTAACTGACTGAGGTTGAAGATGATGCACTGCCGATACCCAAGTGGCTAAGGACTTGGAAACTCCAAAGTACGCTGTGGAATAAAATGTGTTAAATTTCGTGGAGGATTTCCCTTCTTCTTGGGTCAGAAGTCTTACTGAGTTAGGGGGAGTCCAATGAAGCAGAGCCCCCAGGCCTCATACCTGGCCGTGAGCTGGGCCTCAGGTTTGCACTGAGGTGAGGAGTGGCGGTGTCTGCACTCCCTGCCGGACCTCCCTGAGGCTCCTGTCAGACACTGGGTGGTGCTCTGGAGGGAAAGGCCAGGGGCCTGGGGTGACTCCCAGGATTTGAATGGAATCCCGGCCAGGGACCAGCACCTGCTTCTTGGAAGTCTCTGTCCTGTGCTGCTAGGCTGCCCTGGCCCCCTGCCTGCCTGGGCGTTTAACTGGGTCACCTCACTATGGCAGCGGTGTTGGAGGCAGGGGACACCAGGCACAGGTGTCCATATATTAGAAATGATGGCTTTTGAGTCCTACTTCTTTGTGAGATTGAGGAGAATCAATAGCTAAGTCCATTTGCAATGGACTTCTGCAGGCTGTGAGGCAGCTAAGACTAACCCGCTCTGTGAGCATCGGTGCCTGGTGTTCAGGACGCAGGGATGTGCGGCACTCCATCTGCCTGAGACTCTCCACGGTGCTTACTAAGAGGAAATGCCTCTGTCTAGGGCTCTGCTTAATCACCCATAAGATAGAAATCCTCAAGTGAATGGCATCTGCAGCTTGATGGATGGATCATCCACAGGATGTGTCGGAAAGCCGTGCTGAAGAACACATGTCCTTTCAAGAAACAAATCACAAAGTCATTGTTTCTTCAAGCATGGCGCCTGGGCCACAGGGGGTTTATAAGACGGTGTTGGCGGTAAAAGGACACACTCTGAAACAATGCTGAGACTCACCTGTTGATTTAAATCTGTATTAGCAAACAACAGAAGCAGGACTCAGAGACTGAGCATGCACTGACACTATTATTCCTTTGCACAGTTCATGCTGTAAGGGAAATGACACAATTTGGAAAACTCCCCTGTAAATGAAGTTAATACCAAAAGCCCAGGAAAGACACAGCAAGGAGGTTATGTGAGCTGAGTGTGGAGTCTGAATAGGTGTCACTGGGCAAAAGTGCCTGTTACAGGGCGACGCTCATGTGGGAAATTTGGAGGTATGTCCACACAGGAGGCGTGCAAAACTGTAGAGCAGAACATTCTTTAGTTAATATTTCATGTATTGCCTGAGGCCTGACCAAGCCATGATTGTTGGGTTCTGGAGGAAGTCCAGCATAAGCATTGCAAGCCCAGGGATCAATACTATGTGCTTTGCTGAGATAGATGCGAAGGAAGATAACATGATGGCTTACTGGTCAGGTCGCATTCCTATGATAATTGAGTTGTATTGTCCTTGCTAAAACAGTTGATATCCTCCCATTCCTCTGCTGCCTCCGGGGTTGATTCTGAATAAAAGGTTACTGAAGGTGGTAATCAGGATAGAGGCTGCTAGTCCTAGAGGCTGCTAGCACCTGATCACAGAATTTTGGCTCTCTTGGTTTTCTTTTTTCTCATACATCTGTGGGTACCTAGCTCAGGGGATCTGTTCACCCTGGACAGAGTTGGATGAGTAGTCCGACAAAACCCTTCCTGTACAAGTGTTTGGGGAGGAGGGCTTCTATAGAGTATGTATTGTGGAAAAGAAGACAGCCATGTATGAGGCTATTCAAGTAAGCAGGATCTCCAGAAACATGGAGATGCATGCTGCACTTTGGACTTAAGTGCTCTGGGTAGAACAGAGGCATTTGCATATGGATCTGGCCGACATCAATAATCAACCCTATTTCTTCCTGCTGGAGCCCATTGCCTCCGTGTCAAGAAAGAACTCTGGGGGCTGGGATTTAGCTCAGCGACAAAGGGTCTGCCTGGCAAGCACAAGGTCGTGAGTTTGGTTCCCGGTACTAGAGAAAAACCAAAAAAAAAAAAAAAAAAAGAAAGAACTCTGGCTGCTTCTCATGGCTTAGAAATGGCAACTAGAATGAAGTCTATTTCTTATTTTGCTCAGGATGCCTGGCTGTAGAAATGGCTTTTAATGAGGATGAGAACATGGTGTGAATGAGGCCACAATCTGCACCACAGAGATCTGTACATTTAATATAGTCAAACAAGCAAACAAACAGATACCAAAGCAACATACCATGGCCTGCAGTGCCTTTCTAGTGAGGTCAGAATTAGTCGATTAGAGTGCTTTCCAAGCAAATAAACTTTGAGAGGTGCTTTGTTCTTTTTGCTCTAAAAATATCAAATTATTAGGAGGAGGGAGGGAGGAGGAAGGAACCTGGAGAGGATTTTAAAAAAGAGAAACAAGCTGCGGTGTGTACAGGCAACCACTCCCCAAGATGACTGTGAGCTGCAAATGTGTACGAACAAAAGAAAAATTTAAAAAGAAAACAGTTGGCAAAGAAACAAAAAAGTCAAATTTTTTACGAAGGCTCAGACTTTAGGAGATCCCAAATTTGTTTTTATTCTCGAAAACCTGAACATTTGCAAAAACCATGTCAACATTCCTGTCTGGGAATAGTGGAGTCCCTCTGAGCGGAGGCTGCTGATGGGGTGTGAGGCTTCTCACTCAGCGCGAGCAGCACCTTCCCCACTGAAATCGTGCCCTGGTATCTGTGGGAGATTGGTTCCAGGAGCCGCTCAGGGACCAGGATCTCTATGTTCAAGATGTTCCAGTGTCCAGTAGAAACAGGCACAATACCTGCATATAGCGGACACGCATCTTCACATACACTTCCCATCAAGCTGGATGGTATACCTGACACAGTGTGCTGGCTAAGTAGTTCTTACGCTGTGCAGCTTAAGAGCAATACTAAAAATCCCGAACATGTTCAGCGCACAATTCAACATTTTTCCAAATATTTTCATTATTGAAAAAATTTATTAGCGTGTTTCTGAGACACAGTAATTATATTCATCATGGGGAATCGGTATGGGTCCATCTCTCATCTTGGTCATTTTTACTACTCCTTTCACCCTCCTACTCTCCTCAAGGTTAAATACCTACATACCCCATGATTTCTTTAACATGAAAGGCTCAAAATATACATAATTTCCAAATACTTTCACCCTGAGTTTGTTCGGATGTGAACCATGGAGACAGAGGGCTGACTATTTATATCAGACCCACTTCACTCATTTGTGTACCTGCCTGGACTCTCCAGGAATTTCTGTTGTTCTTTCTTTTGTTTTCCTTTGGCTTCTGCTTTCCTATGCTAACAGTGGCTCATAAATTATTCTTGGATTTTGGTTCAGAAAAAAAATCACATGTAAATAGCTTCGGTGTAAACAAATGTTTCAAAAATATTAGATTCATGATGATTTTTATTTTTCTAACTAAAATCCAAGTTTTCCCACATGGAAACTTTTTGCATTAAGAACTCTCGGGTTTTGTTGTGGGCGGGCAACTTCTCAGGCTGTGCTGAATGAGATCCTAGAGCCTGAATTCTAACAGCCCTTCCAGTTGTTCAAGGTAGTGAACGCCAGATCTTATAACAAGGCTTTCTGCTTCTCTGCATACAAAGACCCTTGTGATTTCCAAAGCTGGTTCTGATCCTGGCCCCAGAAGTGATTACAGTGTTGAGGATCAGGAACTCAGGGGAAGGCACGCAGCAGAGGAGGCTGCTGAGGAGAATGAGCAGCAGAAAGCTCTTTCAGGGTCCCCGTGGGCCGCGAGAAGAGAAAATAAGGAGAATCAGAGCATAAGACTCTGGGAGGCTGAGGCGGGCGAGGTGCAGAACTTCCGGGGTCCATTTCACTCAGGTGTTCTCCTGAACAAGAACCTTCCGGCTGCCAGGTGCGCTGCGGTGAGCTCGCAGTCCGGCCCATGTTCTCCGCTCCGGTGCTGCTCTGCGCAGGCTCCGGAGAGGGTGGGTGCCTCCGTGTTGGGCACCCACAGCTCTCTCCAGACCGGGAAACGAGGTTTTGGGCTCCGCAGGGCCTCTTCTTCCCACTGGTTTCATTGTAAGGAGGAAACCATCAGCTGTTGGTCTCTGATCCCCATTGAAATTCCTGTTGCTGTTTTCTCTGTTATGATTCTAGGCACAGTAATGAGAGTTTTGTTTTTGTTTTTGTTTTTGTCTTTTTGAGACAGGGTCTCACTATGCAGTTCAGGCTGGCCTTGAGCTCATTTTGTAGCCCAGGCTGGTCTCGAACTCACAACGATCCTCCTGCCTCAGCCTCCTGAATGCTGGGATTACAGGCTACCACACCCGGCTAGTAATGAGGTTTTAAGTCCTTCAAATAGGCTCCAAAAGGCAGTCACCGACTGTTAGTGTGACCTTTCAGCATGGTGTGATTCAGATGGCTGGTCTTTTGTCTTCTCCCTTTTGAAATAACAGCTTCAGACAGGGGTGGGGAGTGCGCCGGAGGCCTGATTGGGGTGTGGAAGTTGCCGGGCACATTGAGCGCCCACCCAGCAGCCTGCAACTTCGAAGTGACCAGGTTGAGCTGTGTCCTGGAAAGGTCTGCACACTCTGAACCAGGAAACATGCACCCCTGCGTCCCTTGCGCCCCTGAGCTCCACACTCCCCACCACTAATCCCTTCTCCATGGGAGACTGAACTCTTTCTCGGGGAGCCTCTGAATGTACTCTTACGAGGTGCCTGGTTGCCAAAAGACTATGTTCTTTTCTTTACAAACCATTTTATTGAGGAATGATTGAAATACAGAGTGCTGTACAAATACAATATTCTCAACGTGATGCGTGCGGGGATCATGAAGCCATCACCGCAGTCTGTGCCACAAATCTTCCATCCCTCCCAGAGCTTCCTCCTGTCCTCTTGATTATTACTGAGGGAAAAGATGCTCTGCACTGTTGCAGACCACAGGACAAAACGGCAGGACGGGTAATTGTTGATATCTTGTAGCAGGGCGCACGCACATGCGAGTGAACACACACACACACACACACACACACACACACACACACACAGGTCTGTTTGGCCCTGTGTTTGCAGCTCTAAGCTGTGTCCAGCAGGGAGTGTCATGCAGGGACGGCTGTTGCTCACCTGTATACAAATCCATTTCTGTTGCTTGTATTAGATTCTTTTTGAAAATGATGGGATTTCAAGGGCAGCACTTGGTAAATTATCCCAGTGCTGGCACACCTGCTCACCCATGTGTCCAAGCAGGAGTGAAAGAGTGCGTGCCCACAGATTTTGTCCTGTGGTCCCTCTCAATTACACTCAGACTTTCTTCTTCCCCTAAGGAAACTTTAGCATTGGCTTTTAGACGTGGAATTATGTTAAAAGTATCATCTTGTTTATCAGGGTCTTAAAATTTATTGCTAAATCTTCCTCCAAAATTACTTTCACTAACCAGTTTGCCTTTACTTTCCCAAATCTCCACTTTTAAAAAGAAATTTTATTGCCAATTTGATCTCAGTAGTGTCTAACGTTCACTTCTTCATCAGTGACGTTGAAAGGATTTCCATATAACTAAAAGTGCTCATGTTTCCGATTTTGCAAATACCTAATGCCTTTCCTGTGTGTGTGAATGTGTGTGCGTGTGTGTGTGTGTGTGCTGTGTGTGTGTGTGCATGTGTGTGTGTGTGTGTGTGTGTGTGTGTGTGACTCACACTGGGACCTCCACTGGGCCTCCCTCTTCAGAGCACATCATTGGTAATTTGATTTTTAATTTTTTTTTGTACTGGAAATTGAACTCAAGACCTTGTACTTGCCAGGCGGGCACTGTGCTACTGAGCTATATCCCTGGCCCGATTTGGTTTTAATTTTAGGAGGAATTAGTTATCACTGTTGATAAATATTTTTCTCTTTTCATTTCATTGGTGCGTTCGATATATACATAATGATAACACCCAGCATAGGGAAGTTGTACCTGTACATATATTGCTTCTTCTTTTTCCCCATCCCCTCCCCTCTCTTCAACTTCTCTTCCCTTCTTTATTTACAAAAGCTGTCTTTCCATTTCTTCCTTCTGTTCTTTTTTGTCCCTTCCCCCCTTGTTCCCCTTCTCATTTGAACATTTTCTTCCCGTTTCCCAATATCTATTATACATTTTGGTTCTTATTTACACTTTTGGGTTCTCACCAAAGAGAAACCATGCAATATTTGGATATGTGAGTCAATTATTTCAGTAGAGAGTATGGTCTCAAGGTGCATCCATTTAGCTAGAAATGTGTTAAGTTTATCTTTCTTTATGGCAGAGTAGAATTCCATTGTACAAAAACCCACATCTTCTGTATCCTTTCACCAGCTGATGGACACTGGGGCTATTTCCAAGATTTAGCTATGACAAACTGCTGCTATAAACATGGGTGTGCATATATGGCTGTGATATGATGCTTTTTATTCTTTTGGGAAGATACCACGAATGGAACTAGGTGGGTTAAATGGAACCTATCATTTCAGTTTTGTTTAAGGAGTCTACAAATTGATTTCCACAGTGGTTGCACCAGTCTACACTCCCACCAACAGTGGAGAAGTGTTCCTTTTTCCCCATAGCTTCAGCAGCATTTGTTATTGGCTTATTTCTCGATAATAGCTCATCTTTCCAGAGTGAGATGGAATGTCAGTACCATTTTAATTTATATTTCTTGAATGACCAATGATGTGGAACATTCTTTCTTATATTTATTTGCCATTTCTACCTTTTTACCTGAGAACTGTCTATTCATCCCAGGTGTCCATTTTGGGTCTTTAAGTTTGGGAGGTCCGATGTTTTCTGAGTTCTCTGTGTATTCTAGGATTAGTCTTTCGTCTGAGGAGCAGCTGGCAAAGTTTTCCCCCACTCTGTGGCTTTTCTCTTCACTTGCTGGTGATTTCTTTCGCTGTGTGAAAGCATTTTAATAAGATGAGCTCCCAGTTGCTGATTGGTTCTGATATTTCCTGTGTGATCAGGGTTTTGTCGATAAAGTCTTTGCCCACACCCGTGTCTTCAGGAATTCTACCTATTTGATCTTCCAGCAGAATTAGTGTGTCTGTTTTAATACTTAGATCTTGAATCCATTTCAATTTTAATGTAGTGCTGTTTATAAATATTTTACCATGCATTTGCTGATCATTTTAGTAGCGAGCTTGACTTGCGTTAGACATGAGTGGAGACAGAGAGAAATTGACATGCCCTTGTAGGATTTAAGAGTAGAATGAAAAGGGCTAGAGAGGGTTTAGAAGTGGAGGGTGAGGGTGAAGAGGTTGGGAATGAAGGGCTGGTTGCTGGCTTCCATGGCTGCCAGTGACCCTGGCTGAAAGTGGGGGGTGGGTCTTGAGCATGGAGTTGGACATACTGAGCTTGAGATTGCAGTGAACCTTTCCCGGAAAGATGTCAGTAGAGCCCGGGACCGTGAAACCTGGTCTGCAGGTAAGAGTTGCCGTTAATGAAGATCACGGTCCAGAGCTCAGTGGTGAGCCATTCCCTAGGGTGAGGTGCAGTGCGGCAGCCAAGGCTGATGCTGTGCCCCGAAAGTGCTGTGTGTTCTCGAGTCAGGCACTGCCCCTGCCTCAGTTTCTTCACCTGTAAGTGAAATGCTTGGCATCTTGCAGTTCTGTGATTCTGCACTGAGAGGATGCTCTTTTGCGTGTCCCTGAGGTGAACTGACCCGTGCCGCCTCCTTTTCCACACCAAAGCCCTCAGTGTCATTTTCCTGGAGAGTTTGGTGTGGTCACAGAAGTGATGCAATTTTCACAACAGAGATTACATTGTCTTATTTCAACATGCTAGACTTTGCAGCTCAGGTCTTCCCAGAGTCAAATGGAAACATCACCGTGAAAATGTGACATTCTCCTTTAATTTTGGCAAGATTACATTTTAAGAAGACAAATACAATTACATACATGTTGCAATATGTCTTCGAGCACTTCACCTGTCAAGGTGTCAGTCTCCCAAAGCCCAACTGTCCTGGGCTATTTTTAAGAACTGCCTTTGTGATTGGAATAAAGTAATATTTTTAGGAACATAGGGTCAGCTTTTGTGCACCTTTAAATTGGTATGAGAATAAAACAGGATGCATGCAAGGTTTCTTGTCATGGACATCTCAGAAGATACGTTAAGGAAAAAGTGACACAAAAGGGGCCACGACTTAGTATGTGAGCACGGTTTTTCTTGCCCGTTTAAAGACCTAGCCTGTTCTACAAGACCTCTTGAGGGCGCATCAACTGCTGGGGAGGACACATGGACCCAACCTTTGATTTTTCGGCTAGAACACATTGACTTGCCTTGGACAGCCCCAAGCACTCGGTCCCAAGCCTTGCATGTGTGCACAGGATATTGGAGCCTCATCAAGCAATCATATTATCTTCTGCAGGGAGATAAGAAATGAGAAGCAAATCCACACAGTCAGAAGGAACTGCAAAGCCATTTGCCCTGCAGCCAGCTGTGTCAGTGAGTGTCAGTAGCAGAGAGCTTTGGGGGCTTGGGGGAAAGATAAGATAAAACACAGATTACAGGCTGACTCAATTTCATAGTACCTGGAATTATTCTGCAGTTTTGCCTGGGGGAAGATATATTAATAACCCTTCTCGGAAAATGCGTTTGTGACTTGACCCAAAGGGACACTTTCTCCTTGCAGAGAAGCCTTTAAGCATGGCTGTAGGTGAACGCAATCCATCTGCAGGAGGAAGAGACTCCTCTTAATGTGGCTTGGTACTAACAAGCCAGGGAAAGTAAATTTTCTCTATGCTCTTACAGTTCAATGTTTAAAACTGTGATCTGTGTCTACTGAGTGAATTAATGAGAGCACCATGGCTGGACTCAGCCCACGCAGGAGGAAGCACAGCCCTGGTCCCTGGTCTTTGCCCCTGACCTGATATCATTGCCACGACGCTGAGGTTTCGGGTCGGAACCACTATAGCACTTGGGATTTCTCACCACACTGACCCACCACAGTTCGATAGGAGTCATTCCGGTTTTTTTCTTTTATTTTTTGCACATATGTCTTTTTGTTTAGACAGTTATATCCAAACTTGCCAAAGAAAGTGGCTGTCCTGTGTGTGAGGTCATAATACTAAGTGATCCCTCTCGCAGATCCTCTACGGGAAATAGGCTCACTGGCCCCACGGAGGAATCTGAGAGAAGGGAGCCAGGCATCCACAGATGGTTATGAGTGTGGTCTTGCATTGCACATCAGTTAAACTCACATTGTGGGAACTTCTCAGGTATCAGGCAGTGTGTGACATGGACCTGCAAACATCAGTACAAGGGATGGTCTTTTCTCATCTATGGAGCAGTCAGAGTCAAAGACAGGCAAACCAGTCAGTCATACTCCTCACCCCAAACCGACTAATACCATATTTCTAAACGTTCATGAAATCACTTTGGGGTACTGACATATGTTAGTATCACCTGTTATATACTTAACATGTTCTGCTTTTGTTTGTTTGTGTGTTTGTTTTTGTTTTTCTTCCGGTACCAGGAATTGAACTCACGACCTTGCGCTTGCCAGGCAGGCGCTTTACCGCTGAGCTAAATTCCCAGCCCCCAACATGTTCTGCTTTTCTAATTCGAATCAATTTCTGTAAAGGAAACTTTCTGTTCCTAACATAAGTAGACAACCAGTATGATTCTTTCATACGTGAAAGATAAGCTAAGAACTAAAATCAAAGAACTACCGGGTGTGACTAAATTCCCCCAGGGTTCTGTGGTTCCCTCTGTGGCTGTGGCTTCCATATCTGTTATATAAGGGCAGTTTCCAGAGGTTAGGGTGGCACTAAAGAATCCAGCTCCTTCCTCCCAGTCATTCCCTGATGGGCTGAGAGAGAATAAGACAGAGGGTAACTGCACCATGAGAGTCGGTGCTGCTTAACTCTGGGCCCAGGTATCTCGCACATCCTCCCAGGCTGTGTGGTCTTGTGCTTGTCCAAACTTCCCTATGAGTCTGTGAGTAGTCTGGAGACCTCTCAGGGTGTTAGGGGGCATTTACTATAAGGATACTGGTTTGAAAGTCATATGGAACTGCAGTTCACATACCGGGTAGCTCACACATGACTTATCACCTGGGTCTCAGTTTCTCATGCATAAATTGGATGGCATTCACTTCAGGAATATCTTGCCGATCAGCACAAATAAGCTACAGAAGGGGAAGTGACATGAACAAAGGGCAGGACATCACCTGGGCATGGATCACACCTCTGCGTATCATCATGTGATGTTTGGGAAGTTACCCCACCGCTCTCTGCCTTGGGTTCCTCTCTCACTAATGACGCCACGTAACTAGATCTTTACAGAAGATCGAATGAGCAAGTATACATAACTGGCATGGAGTGTGTGGTCAATGAACATTAGTTTTCATTATGAAATTCAGCTCAGAATGGGGTTCAGTACAAAGTAGGAACTTGTGACATACCAAGCTGCCATCCCTTCGTCTCAGATGAGTCTGTGTCTCCGGGGCGTCATCAGGTTAGTCAGACAGTCAGCAGACAAGGACCACCAGAGTTGGAGGCAGAGCAGACAAGTTTGGAGGGAGGATTTGTGAAGTCCGGATCCAAAAGAGAAATTGGGAGAGACCTTCACGGTGGGCAGGGTGGGGCCGTGGCCACTCCTCAAAGCGGTGAGCTTGCTGTCTTTAAAGGAGGAGAGATGGCTCTCCAGGACTGAAAGGAGAAGGTGGCAGAGGAGAAGGCGTGAACAGGGCCAACCTGTGCAGTGTTAGCCGGAGTGTGGTGTGGGAGCATGTGCTCCTTGACCTTGAAGACCACGTGTCGGCATAGACTAGTTCTGTAGGACTCCAATGGGACTTAGTGGAACAGAAGGTTGAAACAACCCTGAGAAATGAGGAGTGATTCTAGGGGTTCTACAGTATAGGCCGGGCAGTCATGCCTTCATTTATGGCAAATTTATCCTCTGGGAGGAGAGAATATTCCAGAAGGATGTTAGGGCTTTTCAAAGGATCTGAACAAGAAACCAGGTGAGACAGTGGAAAGGGTGGGGTTGGAAGGGACAAATCTGGAGGGAGCTCCCACGAGGACACAGCACTGTGACCTGACCACCAGGCCTCGGCTGCAGGCAAACAACTGTTATCACAGAAGCCACAGAATCCGAGAAGCCTAGTGGAATTAAGTAAATTAAACAGTTGCTTCCTAAGGAGAGTCAGCCCTGCCCTCATGATCCTCTTCTGTCTGCACCTTCTCCATTTTTCTCCTCCCTGGAGACAAAGGCAGGTCCCCAGCCCTAGACAGGGCAGGACTGAGTGAGCTCTCACATGGATAAGGCTGACTTCTCCCAGCGGTAAAAACCGCAGCGGCTTTCCCACTGTTGTTTGCAATTCATAGAAATGCTTCATACGGTGTGGCTTATTGGGTCCAAATGACAGAGGTGTGAGATCCGCAAGGGGCTGCCACTGCAAGCCTTTGCTTTACTGGACACAGAATTGAGTAGTCTCCAAGAGGCTCACTACCCAGCCCCCTCCACATGGGAGGTAGCACTGGAAACAAGAATCCAAACGGGTCTGCTGTCTTAGGGTCTTACTTCATCAGTGAGGCCAACATGTCTGACTTACAACCACCTGAAAGCCTTTCTTATCGTATTTTACTTTATCTTAACTTAGGTTCATCCTTAGTGAGTCTAATTTAATTAGTCAGAGGTGGGACCCTGAAAGAATAGATGTTTGGGATGTCCGTGCTAAGAATAAAATGTGGAAATCACTGACGTGTCAGCCCCCTAGCTGAGTAGCAGATGGAGGAACCGTTTCCTTCCTCAACCACAGAATGATGCATTTTGGCTAACGTTCTCTCACAGCATTTAGAAGAGAAGTGAGTGATGTTTGGTGACGTCTTACTGTGCTGCCTCTCTTACGGTGGCCATTCCTGTGGTCTGGGTCACAAGTCTTTTTTTCACTTTCCTTTCTTTTTTATAATATTTATCCCCCTTCCCTTCAGCAGTAAATAGTTTCATCTGTTTCTCAGAGCAAACCACTGCGGAAGGCCCCACTGGGACAAAGCACTGAGCAACTCGCCGGTCCTCAGCTCACAGCACAAATGCATGGACTCTGCGTTCCACAGGAGCGATGTATTGTTAATCCCATCCTCACCGGTGTCAGAAAACAGCCGTTGGTTTCCAGCACACTTTAACCTGTGAATGGACTTGCTGAAGGCCCTGCGCAGCCCTGCACTGATTGTAAGGAATTAAGACGAGTGGGCTGGACACATGGGGACCCAGGGAGAGTACAGGAGACGGTGTCGGAGAGGCTGCAGTCCCTGCTCAGGAAGTGGCATGGCCTGCAGCAAACCACGTTCCTACCTGGAGAAATCCAGGAAATACAAAGACAAGGTACACTGAGAAAAGGAGCACTTACAAAGAGGCATGGGGCCAGGCCAGGGATGATCCCTACATTCAGGAAAGCATGCACAGAAGCACACACATGCATACTTGCACACACACACACGCGCACACACACACGGACAGACACAGTCTGCATCGGTAGAGCTGGGAAGAGGATGGAGCAGGTGGGAGATGCAGGGTGTTGTTTCCAGGACCGCATCCTGGCTGGGGGCCTGGGTCCCTTCCAACATCCTTCTTACGGAGCTGCTAGGCTGCAGAACCCGTCTATGTGTGTGTTGGCGCCTTGTGTGTTACCGCCCTGTGTGTGTTGGCCAAAGGAACATGGATTGCCCGTGCCTGAAGTGGGAGCTCCGGGCTCAGGATGAAAGGGCTGCCTTCTAGTGGACTCAGCATCCTGCGAATCTCCCTGCTTCTGAGACACACCTGTGAGTGCATGCCTCACAGAGGAGAGCTCAAGAGCAAGGGCAGGACTCCTTTGGGAAACACTGGCTTTGTCTGCCCTTTCTGTGGACGTTAAGAGAGAGCTGCTCTGTGGTCTGTTGCAGTGCTTGCCTCTTTTGCCTTGTAAAGCAGCCTGGATAGAACTTGGGGAGTGGACTCCCCAGGCTAAGTGATTTGGACATCGCTCTCGCCTTACCTGTTCCAAGAGAGCTGTGCAGGGGCACCTTCTGCCGCCCTTTGCATCACCTAAATCTCAAGGCTCTGGACTCAGGGAGGAGAGGTTCAGAGCTAGGAGGTCCGCTCTGACCAAGAAGTGCAGTTTTACACTTGTGCTCTCTGACTCTGCTGTGAGACAACCTGCAGCAATTCCAGTTCACTTTTATGACACCATTTCCAGGGCTAGTGTATTGAAGAGTCTGTAAAAGAGAGACGCATTGCAAACATGTTAAGAAAACAAGAAAATGTCCACAAACACAATCAGACGTGTTTTCTTTTCCTCAGCTTTGGTGGTCATTGAATCCCCCAGCATGGGAGCATCACAGGAAAAAGGAGGGCTGTCCAGGCACTGGGCGGAATCTGACTTTCCAGGCAGGGGAGAGCTGGGACCAGGGATAAAACATGCTCCCTGTGGTGCAGAGTGAATTGATCAGCTCAGTGCTTATGTTGAATGACACCCTTTGTCCGCACGTCGGCTTGGCATTGTCTGAGAAGACAGAGTTTGTTGCTGGTGGCAGCGCTCTTCCTCTTCCAGCTTGGCAGCCAGCCGCTCAGATTATAAAAGGCAAGAGGAGAAAGACACCTACCCGTCAGGCCATCCAAGTCTGCGAGGCTTGGCCTTCTGGCCTCTTTCAGGGACGGCTGGCGGTATGTGACCAGCCGTTGGAAAGGAGCACATTGAAGCTGGAGGCTGGGACTTTCCTGGGAGCCGACCGTGAGCCTCTTCCATTCCATCTGCGCTAATTTATTGATCACCACAGCGACCCTAGGCGGCAAGCCTCTCATTAACCGCGTTTTACAGGCAGGGCTCTGGGAGACGACATCTGAAACATTTTGCCCAATTCTTCAATGTGTGCTGTGCGGCTGGCAGGGTCTCTGCAGTGTGGCAGCCACTGCCTTTGTCCCTGGGTCACAGCTCTTCCCAGGGAAAACTCGGTGCCATTCCTGCTGTTCCTGCTCCTCCAAAGGTCTCTACCTCCCTTCCTAGCTCCCTTAGCATTTCTCTGCCCAGAGCTCTCGCTTTGTGCTTGGTTCTCCTAGAAGACATAGGAGAGAGGATTTGTTTTTGTGTCTAACTTCTCTGCAGTGGTAGGACTGCACTCGGGACATCCACTGCAGACCAAGCAGGTCACTCATGCTCTCAGAAGATGGCGAGATGTCCAATTGAGGCTGAGTATGTCTTTAAGCTGGGAAGGAGGCTCAGTGTCCCCAGGAGGCTCAGACTGTATTTAATACAGTCTTGTTTGGGAAAAGCCATGTGAATTGTGAGTGTTTGATTACAGTGGAAGGAAATCAGGAGAAGGAGAAGTGGAGGAGGAAGAGGGGAAGAAGAGAGAAGAGGGAGAAACGAGAAAGAAACAACAGAGAGAGGAGCAGAGAGAGAGGGAGGAAAAAAGGGGTGAAGGATAACAGGAGAAGAGAGACGAGACATGAGAGAGAATCAGAGAGAGAGAGAGGGAGAGAAAGGAAGAGAGGGCAGGGCAGGGCAGGGCAGAGCAGGGCAGGGCAGGGCAGGGCAGGGCAGAGCAGGGCAGGGCAGGGCAGGGCAGGGCAGGGAAGGGAAGGGAAGGGAAGGGAAGGGAAGGGCAGGGCAGGGAAGGGAAGGGAAGTGCAGGGCAGGGCAGGGCAGGGCAGGGCAGGGAAGGAAGGGAAAAGAAGACTGCTTCCCATGCTCATTGCCTCCTATACTACACTAACTGTGCCAGAAAGAACAACTGGTCTGGGTCTCACACAATTGCAATCTTTGTTCTTTTTCCTCCTTCTTTTCCACCTCTCTTCAAATCTGCATCAGTTTCTGTGTTGGTTTGGGGGTTATTTTTGCCAGGGGAACAATACAATACAGAACACATACTTTATTAGATTATTTATAATAGTCACCCAAAGACTGATGTGCCTAAGAGCGTGCAGGAAATCTGTCCACACACTGTAGACCCCGAATCCAGCTGAGGGCCTGGATCCCGAAATAATGTCCTACATGAGGCCAGCTGAACAGAGCCCATAACGATGCCTCCCATGAATCCAGCTGGAGGCCCACAGCCCATAACAATACCTCACGCAGGCCTATTTCATGGATCTGCACTGGGAAGGCCCAAAGGTCAGTGGTGGAATCTAGGAAGTCTGTGCCAGCGGGATGAAGGATTTGTGCTAGCAGGCTGAGGGATCTGCACTGGAGCCAGGAAACGATGCTCAGATGAACCAGAGCTCCCCCAAAGGGTACCACAGCCATCCTTGGCAACAGTGAGGTCCCCAGCTCCTCCAGTCATCAAAATGGCTGAGTTCCCATCAGGGAAGCCAACGCAGCAAGCTTTTCCAAGAGGCCAGCAGTGCATCATTTTCTCCTCCAGGGCCAGGAAGTGATGCTCAAAATGAAAACCAAAGCTCCCCCAAAGTGAACTAAAGCCATTCTCAGAGCCAGCAAGATCCTGAGCTTCTTGGAGAATGAAAACAGCCAAGTTCACCAGGAAAGCCAGCATGACAAGCTCCTCCAAAACAACCAACAGCTCCCCACAGCTTCTACCAGCTCCCAACAGCCTGTCTCAGCTCCCAACAGCCTCCTTCTTCTTCTCCAGGTCTGCCTCTTATGCTGCTGGCAGCAGTCCTCAGGTGGGCCTCCCACACCCAGCACCACACTTACTCAGTTCAGCTGGGGGTTATAAGTTGACCACCAGTTATCCATCCACTACAGTTTCTATGCTGTAGATCGGGTTGTGCTAAGTCATAAGAGAATTTACAAACTAGACTTTTGAGATCTGGAGATATTAAATCTCACAAGTAATAGTTGAATTAAAACCTACTTAATTGTTCCATTTCCCAGTCTGTGCTCATTCTACCACACTGGTATTTTTTAACTCTTATTACCCTGGCCTATAGTAAAATGTATATTTTATATATCATACATATGTCACATATAGGCTTGGGTAAATAAATTCTCAAAGGAAATAATTTTCCTTACTAATCAAACTACAGCAAAACTACTTAACTTTAATACCAAATGTCATTTTATTATTATTGGACATTTCATATTTTTAATATGATAATTGTGACCCATTGTAAATACAAATGGTGATGGACTAATGATTTGCCAACCATGGTTTGAAAAATTGCTTTGCCTTTATGAAATCTACATATAAAATTACAAAAATCCACATATAAAACTACAATCTAGACAAAGGCTGACTTTTTCCTCATTTGGGCATTGGGTATTTGAAGACATATTGAAGTTACTATCTGTAATACATCTGTAAATTCTCATTCCATCTCCTAACATCTCTTAACCCTTCCCCTTTTCTTCTCCACCCATTTGTTAATTTTTTTTTTTTTCCAGTACCGGGAATCAAACTCACAACGTTACACTTGCCAGGCAAGGGCTGTGCCACTGAGCTAAGTCCCCAGCCCCTCCTCCGACCGTTTGTATGAATGAAGTTTTACTGGAACACAGCTATACCTGTTCACACTCCAGTGGCCATGTGGAGAGGTAGTGCTAGTGACCGCAGGGCCCAGACAGCCTGATTTATTTACTACCAAGTACCCTAGTAGAGCTCACTAACCCCTGGTGTAGCACGTCATCCTTGCTTGCCTGAGTTACACAGAACTCACCAATGGGGCCAGGGACTCCGAGTCAGGACCTCCTTCATCCAGATGCAGGTGCCTAGGCCACGCTCGCAGGCCTGAGGACTCTTGAGGGATCCTTTCCTGTTCCTCCACTGCCAGCTTCCAGCCTTTTGGAGTCTGGCTCACAGTTGGAAGGACAGAGTGATGGAAATACACTCCTAGTGCCCCCCTTGCCTGAGGTTTTGTCTGCCTCCAAGTCTCTTTCTAGCTTTTCCAGATTAAACTCTACAGTTAGAGATCTGACCCATCTGGTCTACCTCTGAGGTAGCTGTCCATTTATAGCCCACTAGAGTCAAAGCACAGTTGTGGACTGTGTGGAGATCTCTATGCCCATTCTTCTCCCTATGAAGGAGGAGCAGTCACCATGAAGACCGCTACGCAGGTGCTGTTCTTGCTGTAGCCAGGGGCTCTGCTGCCTGCCTCGCGTAACTTAAGGCATTTACCACGCACAGTGATGTTGAGTCATGGGCGCCATGATGCTCTGTTTTCCTTCCTTCCACACATGAGAAAATTAAATTTCAGAGCAGTGATTGACTTACTCAAGGTCACACAGCTTGTGGCTGATAGGACTGGGCTTTGTGGGCCCCCTGTCTCCTACCGCCCCTCGCGGCCTGACCTGCTCCACAGTCATATAGAACATCGCATGGCCCCCGAGTGGGCCACAGTCCCTCTCAGTCCCTGGGTCTTCCCACATGCTGCTTCCTTGGAATATGCTTCCCAGCTGTGCCGTGTAGGCTGTCTCACCTTTCAGAAAGATAGTTTAGACCAGCGGTCCCAAAGCCTTTTGGCACCAGGGGCTGGTTTTGGGGAAGATAGGTTTTCCACAGGTGGGAGAGGGAGCCAGAGGTGGTTTCTGGATGACTCGAAGGAGCATTCATCTAGATCCCCTGCATGCCCAGGTCACAGTAGGGTTCGTGCTTCTGTGAGAATCTAACGCCTTTGCTGGTGTGACAGGAGGTGGAATCCAGGCAGGGATGCAGCCACGGGGAGTGGCTGAGAATAGGACTGAAGCTCCCTAGCCTATCTGCATCTCTATGCCTGCTATGTGGCCCCGTTCCTAACAGATCACAGACTGGTACTGGCCCAGAACCCTGGAGTTGGTTGGCACTGTTGGTCTAGAATACAGGTTAAGATCATGAGTGCCAGAACCAGGCTGCCTATGGGTGGATCTCAGTTCTCTTCCTTACTCTGCATCCTTGGCTAAAGTATCTGTGTTTCAATTTCCTTACGTGTAAACTGGAGCTGATAGTAATATGCACCTCATAGTGTTCTTGCAGGTTAAATTACACGACACTGTTCTCCTTGCCTACCTGGCCTGGAGAGTCTGAGTCCAGGGAAGACTTCCTTGTTATTGTCATCTAAAGACTCAGCTCAGGAGTTAGATGTTCAAGAAATTCTCTCTGATTTCCTAACCCCGGGTGAGCTTCTCTTTTCTTTTGGTCCAGTAGTACCTGGTACCTCCTCTGTTAAGCCCTCCTCACATTACTAAGTCAGCTGTGATTGGGATTTATTAACCACTTGTTACATGTGAAGTGTTGTACCAGGCACTTACGTTAGCTCCCACACTCAACAAAACTACTGGGAGAGAGGTGGGTGCTGTCCCATTCATCTGGTGTGAAATGGGTGTGTCACATGGCAGAACAGGGTGTGCAGCTGGGGCTGGCTCAGCTTTGCCACTGCGGCCTCACAAAGTAGATAAGAGGGTCGTTACCTCCATAGCAGCCGCCCAGGTTCCTTTCCAAGCCCAGGGCAGGTGAGGTCCCCAGACCCCTCCGTCCCCGGTAAATGGAGGCTCATCTCTTTCTCTGTCTTTGTTATCATAACCCATAAAGGAAGATGCATTGAACACCTACAGGTAGACCAGCAGTTCCTGGGGCTTCTCGATTCTGTCCCCACCTGTCCTACCTTGCATAGACACACACAGCAGCAGTGCGGCCCATATTTCCACGGATGTCTTCACCCAACAACATCCAGGTTCTGTGTGCCTTGCAGGGCTTTCATCTGTGCTAGGCACAGTCTGCAAAAGGCTGTGGCAGGAGCTTTGCAGTTTTCCACTTTTGCCAAAGCAGGTGTTTGTGGATACTAGGAAAATTCGATTTGATCTCCTCAAACAAGCACAGCTTACAGGCTACGAATTCCCATAGGGTTAGTGAAATTGTTAACGTTAAAATTTCTCTCTGTCTTTAAATGTTAGCAAATAATTATTTTAAAAAGGGAGGAGACATTATGTCTTTTAGGCATAACTCTCTCTGTTTCTCAGAATAATCTTTCCCAGATAGTGCAGGTCAGCACGTATATTCATTGGGTACCAACATCTGGATCTTGTGGCCTCTTGGATTCTTTTTGAAATATAAGGGAGAGAAATAGTGAGGCTTTTTTTGAGATTGGTTTGATTCACATGAGGGGTTTGTGGAATTCACAGTAAAGGTTATTCCCTTTTTTATCTATCCATGTGTAGGTACAGTCTCTTGAAATCTTTTCTTCAATCTGACTTGCTTTCTTTTCCTTTTTAAAGTCTCTTGTACCATTGGACAATGGAGTTTTAAAAATGCTTCCCTATATTTAATTATAAACACAATAGGCAATCATATTCCCAGGCAGCATCACTGCAGTTAGTTCATGTTCTTAGGAAGCATTATGGACTTGCTCATGGCTAAGTACACAGATTACACAGTGCACGACCAGAATCTGTTCAAAACCTGCCCCGTGTCACACTCAGAAGTGCGCACAATTCTTTAAACACTTTGAAACAACTGTAAGTTCAAGAGGAATATACTTTTAACCATCACTTGGAGAAATTCTAAAACTGATGCCTTGAAATTTAACAAGGTGATTCGGAAACATGCAGAATCTTAGCTGTGGTCACTCACAGGTTCCCTGCCAGCTCTCGGTGTCTGTGTTTGTGACTGACTGGGAAGGTTTCATGCCAGTTTAGGGTCCGTGTGATCATGGGAAAACTGCACGTCATGTAGGGAACTTCCAACAAAGCACATATCAGTGTCTTCCCTTACACTCTGGTTGTTATATCTCAATAGGGACTTTTAAAAACCACTCATTAGTTTATTAATTGTTAATTAAGATACCATTTTGGCTTTCTATTTTAGTATGTATCTTGATCTGCTTGAAAAATAGCAGTGTTCCAGTTTAGATCTAAAATGAGTCCCCAAAGCCTCAGGTGATCAGAGGTGGGGGTTTTGGAAGGCGACTGGATCTTGGGGGACTTTACCTGACTTGCTGTTTAAATTGCAGCAGGATAGGAAGAGGTGGGTCACTGGGCCATGACCTGGAAGAGAATGTGGCCCAACCTGGCTCCTCCCTTCTCTCTCTGCCTCCTGCTGCCCATGCAGGGACCGCTGTCCCTCACCGGGGCCTTCACCATGTAGTTGCTCCCTTGGAGCCAGCTGACCTGGGACCATAAATGTGAACCAAAACAAACATCTGAGTGAAGTTATGGGTGTAGGTATTTTGTCTCAGTGACAAGTTGTCAACCACAAGTAAGCTTAATTCTGTCCTCTTTTGGTTGGAAAACAAAAGGAAAGAGGGAATACACTCCTGGGAGGACTCAAAGTTTTTAGTTGGAGCAGTGGAATGTATGCAACATTAGCATCTACATATCACGTTACCCAAGCCAAACCTGGAAATTACCATTCACGTGCACAAAGCAGATACTGCCCAGGAAGTAGCTTCATATCAAAGTTGCCAACACCCCAGACACAAAGAATGATGATTCCATTATCTGCATGTGGAAATCCATCTGTCAAATCATCGCTACTGCGGCTCTGGAAGAAGACAAATCTCTCTCTGGTGTGCACCGAGGGAAAAAGACAATGGCTAATTTCACAACTCACAAAGCAAAAGTGTCTCTTCCAAAGTGTGACTGTTTGTGAAAACCGCAGGAATGAAACAATCAGCTGCAAGAGAAAAAAGAAAATTCAGGATAGACGAAAACTTTGAGATATAAAATATGTAAGAGTAACATATATGATCTAAAACAACAGGAGTGTCCTGGATTACGGATACAATACAGCACGCCCATTGCTTGTGATGAGGCAGCCTGTGAGACAGCTGAGTGAGCACAGTGTGTTCAGGCTCCACTGAACCCCGGCCCTTCTGAGGAGTGGGACATGAGGAGGGGAGTTGGGAAGAACATGGGGGTCCATCTAAGCCCTTTCTATGGCATTACATGGCCGAGGCCTCCGCTACATTGTTATGAAGGGGAGCAGCGCCCCTCAGCACCCCCTGAGTTTTATCGTATAAACAGGGATCTCTTTCCTTCTCTCTTGCTCATGGAGTGACTGCATGTCTGTGCACCAGACGTAGATCACAGGTGATGTGGTCCTGCACTCAGTTGGCTCTGCAGTGTTATGACTGGGATGGTAAATTGGGGCTGGTCATGCCAGTGCACTTTCAGTTTGACCAGGGCACCAGTCTAAGGCTCAGGTGGTTTTTTCTGTGCGGGAGACTTGGAAAGGTCTGGAAACATCTTGTATGTCAGAACTGGTGTGAGCAGGGGAAGGATGGGACTGATGCTATGCTGTCCAGCAAACAGGCGAAACAGTGCCAACCACCCTATGATATACTGACCAGCCTCCCCCACTGATTCCCCCAAATCACACAGAGAGTGAATCTCTCCCGTGAGACAGTGATGCCTTGTTGAAGCAGGTGCACACTGCTGCAGGAGCAGACAGCGAGAATGACACAGGGATGAGGACACTGACAGCACAGTGTGTGACATACTGGGTTTCCATGATTGGAAGCCAGGGCCAGGATGGCTAGGAGGTGGGGATTCTCTACAAAGCTGGAAATGCATTGCCTCTGGAGGATGACTCTTGTCTTTCCAAAGTGAAGAAACAAACAGGAAAGCTGAGGAGCAGATACAAATAGTTGTGAGGTAGGGCTACTTTCAACTGGTGTCAGACTCAACATGGATAGAAACCAGCCAAACAGAGTCATTGCATGTTTATTTGTTCCAATTGTTTCCAGCTAATTAGGCACCAGACTTGAATCCATCCGTTTTCTTTTTCCCCCAGCAAGTCAATTTAAAACAAACAAGCACTGTACTATTCAGGGTTTATAAAAAGCAGAGAAAAAGCCCTAAGTCCCCATCAGTGCACCTCTCTGCATGCCATGGTTTCCCCCGCCCCAAATCTGTTTAGATTTTAGGAGTTCAGCAGTCCAGTTATTGTTGGGATAGTCAAGTTGATCCCTCCAAAATGAGTAGGTGAAGTCCCTTTCTTTACATGGATGGAATGTCTTCCACTAAGTGTTAGGTGGGTATTAGCATCTGCCTCTCATGAGATCTGTGATCTCCTTGGGTCACAAGGGGGAGGTGACTTTGCATAAGTTTGCCATACAACCAAAGACCTAGGGACAGATGATCTCATTCGTCATTGCCCAGAGATGCTGCTGTAGAGATCACAGTGCGTGGATGCAGGCTCAGGGCCCAGGCCAGCACCGGAGCTCAGTTTCACCAAGTTCACAGTTACATACTTTGGAGAAACAACAACAAAAATGCCTCAATATTTTCCTTCTTCCTGAGTGAATATCATGTGAAGCAAATTGCAGAAATGAGAAAAGCAACTTTCTGTGTTCCGTGCAGTGTTCGGGTGACAGACGACAGTGACAACTGAGTCTTTTGAAGGGAAAGGCTCCGTTTCAGAGTAAGGTGCTCAGTGGGGATTTCATGGGGACTTTGCACAACTGATGTCATTTTTTTCTCTGTGCAGATGCGGCATCAGTGGTTCTTAGACCCAATGGCATTCTCCTCCTGCAAAGCAAGTTCTACACATACTGTGGCACGGGTCATCTATTCATACAGGAGCAGTATATAAAGTTATGTTAAAATAGAGTTTCACATATGCAAGGTCAGAGATACAGAGAATCACCCAAAGACACACGGGGCGGGAACATCTCTGAATAACAGTACGCATTTGTGTGATGGACTTCAGGTTGGCTGTCACGGGAGGTGTTTGCAGTGTTTGACATGCAGCAAAGCTGATCCACAAGGAATTCTTCCTGAAGTAGGGCAAGAATCTCATCTCAGGTTATCTCCTCTTGCTATATTTTAGCTACCTCTCCTCATTTTGCTTTTGTCTTATTTAGGCCCACAACAAATGACTCAACAGAGAATCTTCTTATCACAAGTTTGTTTTCCTGGAGCAGCATCTTCCTGCATGACTAATTCTACCTGGTCAACTAAGGGTCAGCTCAGTGTCATGTGTCGCAAAACCTGTCCACATATGGTCACCAACCACCACGAGCTCCATTATTCTTTCATGTGGCTTTATTTTCTTCTCACTGTGTAACCTTTCCTGAGATAGTATTGTTTAATATAAAATGAAGTATGAGTTAGTATATTTTATAATGTACAATAGATCCCATATACTATTATCATGCAGCATTCCACTGTTTACATAATCTCTAGGGGATATACAAGTGTATAAATGTAATTTTATCTTATCTTTAATGTTATACATTGACACATGTGTATTAAAAGTACATTTTGTATTGCACAAGAAATAAATAAATTTGGACATTAAGCATTACTGGTTGCTAAAATAAAAATATTAAAACAATGGATAAAGGTGGACTTTTGGTTTTACCAAATATGAATTATAAATATGTGAAAGAGACCAAACCTGAATCTCATTTAATTTCTGGACTCATTTGTCCATTTGTAGGGAAGACAAAGGTCTGACCTGAGCTGTGGAAACTCCCACAAGCCAAAGGGCCCACATTAGTCAACTGATAGATGTAAGGAAATTAAAAGGGAGGAGAAAAATCTATAGATTAAAATGGATGTGAAGGATATTAACCTTTTTTGGTTGTTTTTTATTGATAGCCAATTATGAAACAATAGATAAGACTAAGCTATTTGACATAGAGAAACATAGTGTGTGATAAAATACAGAAAGAAAAATACCAAGGAAGTTATTACTCTTAAAGCTACTTGATTAATGATCTAATTTAAAGATGTACAGTGAAACTGTAATAATCAAAACTGTGGCAAATATGTGTCAACAGACACTGATCAATAAAACAGAACGGAGCATCCAGAAACAGATACACAATAATACGGTCAATTTAATTTAAACAGAGGTGTTTGATCAATGCAGTGGAGGAGGGAAACTTGCTGTCAAGAAATGGTACTGAAAAAAGTGTATCCACATGGGAAACCTGACCTGCAAACCTGCATTATTAGGACAATAAGCAGGAAACCCATAGATATGCAAAAATTACTTGTAACACACATATCTGACAAAGGTCTATACTCAGATGCAAATTTAACAATTTTCTTAAGTCAATAACAAAATACAAACAATTTGACATTTAGAAAAGATAGATTGCATGAAAAGATATAAAAGTGTCCAAACGAATAAGAAAACTTTTTAGTAATAGTCCCTTAAAAAAAAAGTCTGAAGCTGGGATGAGGGGGAACTACACTGGAATGGTTAAGATGAAGAAGTCTGATAGAACCGAATGCTGGTGAGGATGTCTGGTACCTGGAACAACGTGGGAACACAAAATGGCATAATTGAGGCTGGAGATTAGGGAAGGTGCAAGCTGGATGGACAAGCAGACATGACCTGTCAATCACAGAGACCCAGGACACATACACAGAACACACTTCTGAAACCCTGCAGCAGAGACCAATCAGTACGCACTATCTTCAGTTCTTCTGGAGCAAAATCAAGCAGGTTTTTTACAGGACAACCTAGACTTGAGGTCAGGTTGAAGAATGAGAGATGAGAAAGTCCCTGCCAGTAACGCTGTGGCCACTGTGAGCTTCTCTCAGGAGCTTGCTTTCACTCTGAAGAGCGCATTTCCTTTCTAACTCTGACAAATATAAATCTCCGCTACCATTTTGTTCACAGGTCTTGTCCAGTTCTTTGTTCAGGACACCAAGAACCAGGAAAGAATCCCTGAAAAAACCTACAGGACCCTGGAAGTCAGTAACATAACCAGTTTGAGAAAATGACTGAACAGTTTCTTAGAGGGGTAAATATACACTTGGTTTATGATCCCATAATTCTATCCCTAGGGAGCTAGCCAACAGAAATAAAAACACATGGTTACTAGAGGACTTATATAGGAATATTGATGTTTTCTGAATTCATAATAACCGGAAATGACAACCCAAGAATTGCCACGAAAACAAATGAACTTATAATCCATGACGCGGGCATGGGCATGGGCATGGTGCTCAACAATGAAACACACTCCGCTGATAAAAATGTAGTAATAATCCATGGCTACACTGAAAATTATCAAAAGATGTGGTGTTGATATACTGATTTCCAGCAACAATACAAAGCAAACAATTATTTTCTGTGGGTGAGGAATTTGTAGGCACTGGGGGCAGAAACTCTGTCCAGAGGGGTGGCAGTCATCTGAAGACTGAACTAGACATTTCCAGTGTCTAGACTCCACTGTCTAGAAAACTGAAAAAGACACTTCCAGACTCGCTCCATTAGCAGTGTTGGGGGTCCTCAGTTCCTCCCTTATGTGTTCTTCCCACAAGGAAATTGGCTTTGTCCAGAACGCACAGCTGGAGAGAACCCTGCCAAAGTTGCAGGTCCTCTTAATACCTTCACTCAGGTATTGCTACTGAAGCATTTTATTTATACATCAGTGAGCTTTCCATTGCTTGGACAAAATACCTGGCAATACATATGTGTGGAGATTAGGGATGGGCACGCTGCATTTCTAAAAAAAGGTTAAAAACCCCAAACTCAGATTTCCAAATAAAATATCCAACCTGAACAAGCATTGAACACCCTGAGGCTAAAATGAGATGCAAAGCTCATTAGAAAGGTTAAAAAGAACCTGAATGTTATGAGCAACATGTAGGGAAACCTTGAAATCTACTATCTTGGTTACTTTTCTCTCATTGCTGAGATAAAATACCTGACACCCAGAATTAAGGAAGGAAAGTTTATTTAGCTCACAGTTTGTGGAGGTTTCAGTCCATACCTGGCTGGCTCCAAGGCAGGGTAGGACATCGCAGAGGAAAACAGTTCATGGTAGCTGAAGACAGCAAAACCAATAAAAGGAGAAAAGGAGGAGCAGCAGAGGGCAAATCTCTTTCCCTCCCCTACATTGTATGCAGGCTGCCTGCCTCAGGGTGAGTGTAGCACTCATACCCATAATCCCAGCATTGGACCCTGACTCAATCATAAACTCTAAAAGCCCACCCCATGACTGCATGAAGCTTGTTGGGGGGAACATCCAGACACAAACCACAGAATCTGCATAATTTGGAGATTTAGCAGGGGTGTGAATATAGAAGAAATTTCCTAAATTACCTGAAAGTTTCATGCTGATCACAGCTGAGATCCACCAAAAAACTGAAATGCTGTAGAAAGAATTGGAGAAAAGCAAACAAAGCAAAGCAAAACAGAAGAAATACCTTCCTTTTATGGAAGCCAGTTTATTGCCCACAGGAATAAAGAAACTTGAGATTACCGGGGTGTAACTGTGTCCCATGAGATAGAGCTGAGCTACTCAAGGGGAAAACGCACACATCAGGTACAAATCAGCCCAATCAGAGTTTAAATCTGAGCTTTTATCCTTTTTCCTCCTGCCCCTGCCGTCTCACTGCAGTTCTGGATCAATCGCTGCAAGGACCAAGCATCCCCTGGAGGATCAAAGCCCAAAGAAGGAACATAAAGCAGTGAAGGACCACTCAGTATTTCATCTGGATTTAGTTTGTTTTATCTACATTCAATAGGAAAAAAAATCCAGCTGTTACAAAAATCTTTTGAACACATCCTATGTAATTCTTTCTCTCCCTCTCTCATTCTCCTCTTTGTTTTGCCGTGAGAGGTACAGGGGAGAAAGGAGAAAATTAACATTTCAAAAGCAGGACCAGACCTCTCTTGCTTTTTTGTGGTTGCTTAGCAACCGCTTGTCTTTATTTTTGTCCTGGTCTACATGTTCCAGGGCAGGGCATTCAAGGGAACAAGCTCTGCCTCTTACATCTCTGCTTAGAATTAGGTCGTTCACACTGTGACTGTCAATCCTGACATGTCAAGTTCATCGGATTCAGAAAAGCCTAGCAGATCAGTGGCACTCCAGGTGTGTGTGGAGGGTCACTGAGGTGGGGCCTTTGTCTTGCCCCTGGTCCTCGCCCGCCCCTGTCTGCTGCTGCTCTTTGGTACTGCTTCCAGGCAGCCAAGAAATAAGCAGCTTCTCAGTTTTCTCCTACCACACAGCGAGCTTCTACGGTAGAGTTGACATCGTACTCACCACTGCAAAGCCTGTGCATCCAACTTAAATGTTAAATTTACAGTACCATTTGAACAGAGAATTTAGAACATGTTAGAAAAGTTGGAGTTTATGATTTTACCTGTGAGTTGAGAAATGAGGGATTTTTGAATAGGAAGTTTGCTCTGCGTCGCTTAGGAAGATAGCTATAGGTTCACTTCAACTGCTTAGTCATCTTTTCCTTCCCACAAAAATCTTTAACACTTTAACTGCACACAAAACATGCTCATGTGTAACAGCTGGCAATCTCAATACTCAATGCCCCAAGTTAAAGGAGGAAAGGTTCATCTAGCTCACACTTTGTAGAGGTTTCAGTCCAGAGTCAGCTGACATCACTGCAGGCTGGCACATGGCAGATGGGCAACTGTTCATGGCAGCAGAAGAGGGCAAAAGCAACAAGTGTGCCTTGGAGGGTGTGCTCTGTCTGCCCCTCATATTGCATCCAGGCTGCCCACCCTCGGCCAGGCTTAGCACTCACACCTGTAATCCCGGCATCACACACTAGATTCATCCACCTCCAAAAGCCTTGTGACTGCATGAAGCTTTAGAGGGACATCTGGACACAAACCACAACACTCGCTACTGCAAATAATGGAGAGCTGCCTTCACACCGGTTTTTTTAAAAAAAGAAAAGCTACTTATTGGCTCAAAACTTGGGTTGATTCACTCACTGCATGGTCTGCTGGACAGCTGTCCACTCTGGAGCTGCCTTCAGGGTTTGGGTGTGAGTCAGCTTTGCCTTGGACACCAGAAGACAACAGGAAGAGTTTTCCTTTAATGCCACGAGTGAGGGCTTGAATACTCACCTGCCTCTTTGCCAGACACCAGGAAATTGTCAGGACTGACCTTCTGGTAGACCCAGGACTCAGGGGAAGTGAGCAATGACAGCGACAGAGAGTTTGTGTCCTGATTTCTCTTACTGCAGCATGGAGACCACACGGGTTGTCTGAAAGCCTCCTTGAAGAGTTTCTCCTTGTTTCCCCATAGAGCCAGATAAGTAGAGCCGGCCAAGTCCAATCCCTGTAAGGAGCTGCAGGACTAGGAAGCATACACGAAGTTAGACGGGGCTTTCTGCTCACGCAGTATCCACTTATGGAAACCCTTGACTCAGAGTAAAACACTTGGGACTTATCCAATAATTTAATAAAAAACTGATGCTTTAAAAAGATGATCCAATAATTTGACCTCAAAATATATGTATATCTAAATGTCTATATCTATTGAGCATCCAGTTATAGGCATAGGTATAATGGTTCTCCTTAGAAGATATTTATTTAGGTGCACATTTAAAGTAAATAAAATTACCAGGTGTACTTCAGGTGGCTTTATTAATATCATTAATCCATTCCCAATTTTGTGAGATTGCTGTGTCTGCCAATAAGGGAAGCTTGGACGCAACTTACAAAACAGGCGCCTTATCTGAGGCTCAGAGTGTGGTCCCCAGCCTGCCCTCGTGAGGATGGTCTTGGTATGTGGGATGCGGGCCACGATTCTGCAGGGTGGGGAAGGCGGTGGGCCAAACAGAAACTTCGCTTTGGAAACTGCGTGCGGGGGACCAATCGCACGCTCAGGTACTGTTCTTATCCAAACTTTGGATGTTTGGTTCATCCCAAATAATTTAGCATTAATTTTGACTTTAAGTAATTGCACTGCAATATCATTTATTAGATGTCTGAGTTGCAGATGCTCCTTTACATTTCCTGTCTGAGCTGCCTTATTTCCTGCCTGCCCTTCTTTCCCTCTTCCTCGTCCAGGCCTGGGTGCCAGGTGCTGGGTGGGCCACCTGCAGCTCACTTTATAACACCCATAATATATCAGAGAGACACAGCGGGCTGCCGGGAACTTGCAGGTCTCCCAGGAGGGGCTGCAGAAGCAACTGTGCCTTGCATCATCTGTGTCTAGGAGGAAGGAGCAAGACTTCTGGGTCCATCTCCTGTGTCCCTTTGAGTCAGATTCTTTCCATCAGGACTGAACTCCCTTGAACTCAGGTTTCCTGCGCATGTTCCCTTGGTTGGCCTTTTGATGTGCTGACCCCAGGTTGATGAAGGGAGGTTTCTACCCAGCAGGATGGGGAAGAAGGTGCCTGAAACCCCAGGTGTTTCTGGTGGTGACCGAGGGAGAGGCTCACGGCTCCCATCGCAGGGGGCTGTTGGGCTCTGCAGGAGGCACAAGAGCCTGGGAGGGTATTACTACCTCCCTAGAGTCCTCCATCTTTTGCTTGTCTTTGCATTTTGTCCAGTTTTCAACTGTAATCTGTGGAAATATGAACTGCAGTGGGCTTACTCCATCTTCTCCTGGTATCAGAATTATGAATGCAAACAGTGCCCAGGACCTAGATTAACCAAAGTGTGGTCTCTTACACGACAACTCACACAGAAGCCACATGATCTGCTGACTTCCATGTGGACTGAGGAGCTCATGACGCCACATGCACGCACTGGGGAGGGAGCCAGAGGCTAAAGCTGTGTTGTTCACGTGCTCCTCTCTCTGATCCCTCCTATCCTCAGGTGTCCCCACCCAGCTGAAGCTTTTCTTGTGTGTCCCTCCTACCCCAGAGGTGACAGGAGCAGGGTCTGCTGGGGTTGAATCTACTCAGCATGCTTAGAAGCACCTTGCACATTCATCTCAGACTTTTCTAAAGCCCTTGGGGAAGGCCAGGATGCAGTTAGCAATGACTTGACTGGAGGAGCATGCAGGTATAGCTTGACCAAACTTCCTGTAAGTTGACAGAGGCCTGTGGTAGAACCCAATCTTGCCACACCCAGGTCTTCCGCCCCCCCCAGAAGTGATGGCCTCTCCCAGCCCTTCCTATGTGACTAGGACCACCGTGCCTTTACCTCTAGGGTGACAGCTTATTCCACCTCCCTCCCTACTCCCCGTGGCAGATGGGCTGGAGGGCTGGAGGGTCACTTTAGCTATTAACGTTAAACCTCAACGTCAGTGTCCTAAGACTCCTCCATGCAGCTATGGAAGGGTATCCAAAGCACTGTCAATTTCACCCCCACAAAAAAGAGGGGAAGAGATCTTGAGACTGGGGAGAGGAGAGCTGAGATTGTCTCAGCAGCCCCTGAAGTCGCAGAGTCAGACTACTGCCCTGCGCTCCTGAGTCTCTGTCCTGTCTATGGTTAGACACAGGCCACTTAGCAGGATGTCACACGCAGGAGGAGCAAGGGCCCCCGGGAGAGCTGATTATCGAGCGCTGTCTTGCAAAGTTTGGGGGTGAGTTAGGAATTAATTAAAATAGCGTTTGAAAGAGGAGCAGGTGAGTATTTGCTTTGTCCTCAGCCTGTTTATAGTAGCTGACGAGGCTCTCTCCTGTGCATTGCCTGGTGGCAGCGCGCCTGCTGTTTGGCATCCCTCAGAGGAACAGAGAGTGTCAGTTGTAACTCCTGTTATTGGAGGAGACACGCACATCCGGAGCACGGGTGTGGGTCCCAGCTGTTCCAGGGAGAAATGGCCTGGGGCTGCCAAGCATCCCTTTGCCTCTATTTTGACACTGCTCCTTGCTGTTACCCACTACAGGGGCCGGAAATCTGACCCATTTGATCTCCCTAGATGACACGCTCTCAGTCTGTCCTGAGCAAGTTCAGTGCAATCCCTGCGTGTCTCCAGCCGTGAACCCAAGACTGGTGGCATGCTGGAGGGATGGCGGAGATGGGGCTGGCGATAATGGCTTATGAGGTGGAGCCTGTCTGGGGAGCTTGATGTGTGCAAGGGCTTCTGAAAAACTATGGCTATTCCTAACTGGAAACAATTATTTGTACTTACACCTACCCCAGGAAGCTTGGGGTTTTTATGGGGCCCTTTCGTGGGTTGAGAGACGGAAGTTTCCAGTGTATGTTTTCCATATGAACTTCTGACAGCTGTTGACATAGGGTGAGTGCGCCTCTGTGTAGGGTGGAGGGAAGGCATCCGGCTTCCCGCAGCCATTCACTCCCCTTGCCCATGGCTTTGTCTGCATCTGACAGTTTCTCTGGTGAAACTTCCTCCCACCACACAAATCCAGGCCCAAGGCTGAACAGTAAAGAAAAGCTTCCTAGATGGTCTTTACATCAGTTATAGTTTAGAGTTAAAATGTCCCCAAAGTCTCACTCTCGGACTGGGACCTGGCTGCAGGAGGTGGGTCAGTGGGGAACATGCTGAGGGGCGTATTCTTGTCCCTTCTCTCTCTGTTTTCTGGTCACCATGCAGTGGGAAGCTCTCTTCCACCGTGCTGTTCTGCCATCCTGTTGCCTTGGAGCCAGGGCGCATCCTGGCAGCTGAGGGGGAGTTTCCCACAGATCCACTGGTCTCTGGGCCAGGGGGGAAGATAGAGTAGCTCACAAAATCCACAAGAAGTTCTCCGCCACACATGGCATTGAATGCTGTGACCCAGCCACAGGTCCCTCACGATCCTCATTTCCTGGATGAAGAGGTTGAGCTGGTGGAAGCTGAGTTGTTAGGGTCGAGACACTCGCCGCGTGAAGGAAGACTCCAAGAGACGTTCTCTCATGCAAAAAGCAAGGGGATTTTATTCACCAAGCATACATGGGGCTCACTGAGCTCGCAGGAACAGAGAGCCCCGAGCCAGGTCAGTTCTGGCTCTTTAACCCGAAAAACCACAAAGGAGGGGGCTTGCAAGCGTCGTCGTTACAGAAGCAGATGGCATTGGTTAATACACATAGTTTTTTTTACTCTTATTGGGCCTCTATGATGTATAGTGTGCAGGAATGCAGAGTTTTTCTGCTTATGGGCAAGGGGAGGGGGAGATATCTGTGTCAACACCAGATGTTCTTTCTTCCAAGGACAGAAGATAATGCTCTGGCCCTTCTGGCACTCCCTCCTTTCCGGGCAATCTCAAACCTGTTGAAGCTGCTTATCTATGAGTCACAAGAAGCCTTATTTTTACATTTCCACAGAGTCACGTCTCTGTCCCTTCCTCACCGTAGAGGGCTCTGGTGGTTCGCATGGCCTCTGTTCTGAGTCCTGGTTGAAAAGACTCTTCTGGGCACACAATAAACACGGGCGTCAGGTGAGGTTCTGGCCTCCGATGGGTGGACATGGCCTGTGGAAGGAGGGTCCCAGCGCCCCAACAGTTCTCCTCAGGAGGCAAAGTGCACCGGGGGTCTCGACAGACGTGGCTGAAATGTGCAGGAGCGTCCAGCGCTGTGCTGAACACCGCGTCTCCGAGCTGGAGATGATCGGTAGTGTCAGCATAGCCCGTGACTGACTGCGTCTCTCTGTTTGCATCAGAGATCTGAAGATCTTCACTGTCATTCAGTGTTGGACTTGTCACCCAACTCTGTCAAGGGTGAACAGATCCCCCGAACTAGGTGCCCGCAGATGTATAAGAAAAGTAAGAATAAATCAAACCAAGAGAGCCAAAGTCCTGTGATCAGGCGATAGCAGCCTCTAGGACAGCCTGACTCCTGATTACTATCGTCAGTAACCTTTTATCCAGAACCCACCAAGGAGGCAGCAGAGGAATGGGAGAATATCAACTGTTTTAGCAAGGACAATACAACTCAATTACCATAGGAATGCGACCTGACCGGTAAGCCATCATGTTATCTTCCTTCACCCATATATCAACAAAGCATCTAGTATTGATCCCGGGGCTTACAATGCTTATGCTAGACTTCCTCCAGAACCCAGCAATCACAGCTTGGTCAGGCCTCAGGCAATACACAAAAGAGTAACTAAAGAATGTCGGTCTCCACAGCTCAGGATGCCACCTACCTGTCATTTCAGTTGCCTTGATACAGTGGTACCTTGGTTCACAAACTTATTTGCGCTATGATTTTGGAAAAGACGGTCACATTTGCATTTGTGTGGGACAGATGGCTGCAGTCGTTTCTGTCACCCAATGCGGAGTTTGCAAACAAAAACAAAATTTTGTCAAATGCTTCTGATTGTGAACCAAATTATTTGCAAACCAAAGCGTTTGTGAACCGAGGTGCCACTGTTTTGAGTCCATGATCATGAAGAAGTTCAGATGATAACTTCTTCAACTAAATACTTACCAGCAGATCCACATCAGCAACCACAGCAGGAGAAAGAGCAAGGACATTCCAGCAGCTTAAGGGAAAGTAAACACAAAAAGAAGCATAAAAACAGGACCCTGTTTATACTGACCCAAAAGGATAATGAGGAATCATTATTATCAGGTCATTCCAGAGATCTGGTTTTTGGTGTTAGTCAACCTTGTTCAAATTATCTTAGCTATTATATTTGACAGTAAAAACTCATCTCTTTTCAAAATTTACTAATTCAAGCTTTAACAAACATCTCTTTTTCTTAATTAATCAGCTTTGAAGAAATTTGGCTGAACTTCCTGTGCCTGTAATGGAACTTTCTTGAGGAGGAGACACATAAGACTTACTAGCTGGTGCTTAGTCATGGTCTACCTTGCTGGGTGCCTGTCACCTCTTCCGGAAGGGCTTGTTCTTCTGTTACATGAAGTCTTAGACGAAACACAGCAAAGAGAAGGAGGGGTTTTACCCGAGAGCTGAGCTCACCATTGCTCTCAGGCCTGGGCCCTTGCAGGAGCGGGCCCTGGTGCTTTGCGTTGGAGAAAGCTAGCCTTCGCTGCATTTCTCATACTGCCGGCTGCAGGTTGGGGAGACTGTCTCGGGGCTGGGTGCATGCAGTGGCCCACTTGACCGCCGCTCAGGAAGGCCAACACAGTCACAGGCTTCGGAGAACTGACCTCTTCCAGCTGCGGGCAAACCCTGCGCTGCCCGTGCAGGTTGTGTCACAGGGAGGAATTAGAAATCTGGTTGTGACACTGGTGGTGGATACGGTTATTTTAATGGGTGTGACACAGATGGGAGTTCAGGGAGCACACAGCTGTGTCTAGTTGTCACCTGACTCCTGTCCAGGGCTTTGGGCTGCGGCCAAGGTTCTCCAGATTAAAAATGAATATTAGCAAATGCTGGTGCTGTGGAGCCTTCTGTCCTCAAAATGAAAAGGTTCACCTTGCTGTAATGGGAAGGACTGGAGAAGAACTGAAGAGGAAATGGAAGTCCATACTCTGTGATTGTGTGTTCTGGTGTCCGGTCTGGAACCAGCTGGGATCACACCCCAGCGCCCCCATGCAGCCGTCACACTTCGGCCAGCAGTATTACAGCATGACATGAATAGAACAGACATTTCTTATAGGGCCAAGGATGTGTGCTGAGGTCAAAGGAGAGCGTTTCAGAGGCACTGCCATCACCACCGTGAAAGAGAAAAATGCAGTTTCAGCAACTGTGAAGATCACAAACACACAAGCACCCGCCCCCCATGGATTCCTCCATCATTTTAGCAACAGATGTAAAGCCAAGTCCTCTGGGTATCTTTAAGCAGGACCTCAAAAATCTCAGCCTGTTTTTGAAACGAAAGTAAAGGAGGCAACAACCAGCATAGAGTAAGTCCAGGACGATGCCATCCTGGACTATAGAGCTGGTGGAATTACAATGACTTAAGAGCACATCCATAAGGGATATGGAAGAAGATTTCCTTCAGCTCGTAAGGGTGGTGTTAGAGGTAACAAAATCCGTGTGAAGAGCTCAGTCACACATTTAGCTTTTCACCAGGGAATTCACCTGGATGCAGCTTGTGGGCCTGTGGTGTAGGTTAGGACTTTCCGGAAGCCCAGGTTGCGCCTAATTCCTCTCCTACCACCCCGAAGATGGAGTGTTACTGGTCTTTAGCATTTTATGCAATACTATTGACTTCTGCCATATTTACAGTAATATTTTTATCACAATATGAATATAAATACGCACACAGTATTTAATTAAAATTCTCTTCCAACATGCCTGTTCAACTTAAGTCCACATAGTTTAAGGGGCACTGACATCTGACATCTATAGTACAAGCGGAAAACCAGTATCTCTTAATGTAAGAAGACATGCATGCAGTCCTGGGGAAGCTTTGTTCTTAGATTTTTATTAAATCAAAGTTGTTTATTTATTTTCTGACTGAAAGATACTAATTGTACATATTTATGGAGTGCGATATTTTGCTGCACGTGTGCTTTCTATGATGATGAGCTTGGAATACTTGGGTCGTGCATCAGAACATTCAGAATTCCCCTTCTACCTGTGTCTTCACCGATCTGATGCAGCACTGCTCATGAGAATTGCTCTTCTGTGAACACTGCAGCAGGAACTGTCCCTCCCACACACTGTGTCTTTGTATCATTAAGCAGTGTCTCCTGCCTCCCCTCCAACCTGCAACCTCTGGTAAAATCTTCTTCTCCCTCCTTCCGTGACTTGGCTTTCTTAGCTTCTTCAAGTGATTACACTATGTGAGTCTTTTCCACACATGGCTATGTATGGTTTATGTAACGAGATTTTTGGTTCCATCCATGTTAATCACGCTGTTATTATTTCTGAGCCACCTTCCACTGTGTGTAGAGACTGCTTGCTTTCCGTTCATCTGCTGACCTGCGCCTAGGTTGATTCCATGTCTTGGCTGTCATGAATACTGTTGTCACAGATGTGGGAGCGCAGATATTTTTTGCACACAATGATTTCACTTCCTGCTCATGTCCACCCAGCAGTGGGATGGCTGGGTCCTATGGTAGTTCTACTAAAATGTCTTTGAATACAGGTTATGCTTCCTGCTTAACTCTTTGTTTTGAGTCCTGCTACGTCTTATAAAACGGAGGTTAGTTACTGTCAGATTAATGTTACAGATGTGGGGAAAACACTGAGGCTCTCTGCTTGCTGCAATGAATCAAGCTCAAAGTGCACCTGAAAATACCTACGCCACTCCACTGTGCTCCTTAGTATCACTTCTTTCAGTTTAACCATGCCAAGAACCACTTGGCTTGCTATGTGAAACCCCAAAAGTGTGCCCCTCCACTGTTTCTGAGATTGGCGGATGTCTACAGCAATGGGCAGCACCAGCCCCAAGGGATCTGCCAAGATTGGTTCTAAACAATCATTTGATTTCATTCCTTTGGTCTAGTGACTGATGTAAGGATTGGGCCGTTCTGAGCACAAAGGGACACAGAGTTGACCCGTGTGGGTTCTTGGAATCTTTTTTTTTCCATAACAAAAGCAAACACAATGTTAGAAGATCCTTCTTTGTTCCCTTTTCTTTTACCCTGTTTGAGGCTACACTGTGAAGAGCCGATGTCTGGAGCTGCAGCAACCATCATGTTACCATGAGATGTGTACCTTCTGAGAAAGCCACTCTGCTGCAGATGGGGGACTGGAGGGATGGAGATACCCGGGGGTCTTGATGACACCTCTGACTTCTGAATCAGTATTGAATTCATCTTTTAACATCTTATTAAATAAAGATCAAGTCTTATTATAGCTGAAGAACTTGCTTTAAATGTTTGGAATTACATTTCACCCATTCATTGTGAAAGTTCAGAACCATAACATCACACTTTGTCTTGGGGTACACAGTGTACCAACCAGACGCCATCTCTGCTGCTGTCTGCTGCAGGTGCTGTCATCGTACTGCATTGGCCTCGTGGCAAATGTTGATGACACTTTCATTTCTGTGGGGAGGAAAGAGCACGCCCTTTGGAAAACTGCTCACTGCAAAAAGCTCATTTTTAGTTTAGCCACACAGTTCTACCAGATTGCAAGCTAAGTGAGAGTTTGAAAGTGGATGGAATAGGATATTAAAAACTGAAACATAAAGGACAGGCAAAGAAAAGAGAGAGAGAAGAAGGAAAAGTGGGAAAGGAAGGAAAGGAGCAATGTGCAAGCCCCCTTCTTTACTGCCGGCCCTTCTTCATGTCCCGGAAGCAGTGGCGCAGTTCCTTAGCTGGGAGGTTTGCTGTGTGACACAAGAACAAAGCAGTGAGCTCTCTCTCCTTCACTGCCCGTGGATTAAAATGGTGGAGTTTGGAGACCTTTATCACCTTCCAATTTTCCCCTGTGTTTCCCAAGCTTGCTGTCTCTGCCAGTGAGCAATGTGGTCCTCTAAAGCAGCCATGTTAGGACAACCTGGTTTCTGTCTTGATTATCAGTTGCTAGGACCAGCTGCCTTGTCCTGTGGATTTAGTTACTGAAAAGTCTTGTGGCCAGTTGTACTGGTTTCCTGCCCCTTCCTGGTTGAGAGGAAAGGTGGTAACAGGACCGACACACCCTCGTGGGCTGTGCTAAAGACAGGATGCTAACAAGGAGGCATACGGACAAGTGCTCAGCCAGGGTCTTCATTCATTTTCACAGTATCACAGCTTCCTTAAATGCCAGCCGGGGCAAGTGTCTGTCTTTATTTCAGACTGAACTGGCTGCAAGGGGATCTGAAGAGCTGTCGACTTTGTGCTGTTGGTGGTGGATGCCTCCCAAGGAATATCGAGGCTTAGGGGATTCCCAAGCCAAATAATTTAAGAAGAAACACTTTAGAGAAGAAACTCACCCTAAATGAGAATTAGCAGGTGGGAGCTCCTGGCATTTCTTGGATTAAAGAACTGTTTGCAGTTGGTGATGGTGACATTCGTTCTGCGGCCGTGGTATGGCTGGTGAAGAGAGAAGAGTTCTCAGGGGAGTCCTTTCTTCCATCTTCTTATATTGTTGGGAGGATTCTTTCAATGCAGGACTAGAAATTAACATTGCACTCCTTTAATATGGGAAACAAAAGCAAAGGTTATGAGTCAGAGGCATTTTGGCCTCAGAACAATAACTTCATGGTTGAGTCAGTTGTGTTTAATTCCAGCCGCAAGGCAGGCATCTGCATGAGGTCATTGTGTTCATTAGCAGCACAGGGAATATGCGCAGTGCTGAGCCTGCAGGAGCAAACTGGTCAACCAGATGTCCCGAAAGCCTGGGTTTGTGAATTTTAACTGTCCTGGATTTCCCTGTGGCTACCGATGAACTGACGCAGGTGGACTGACATGGGGTGATGTTTCTGAAGTCCCCCCGTTAATTTGTAAGTTAAAGTCTCACTTATGTAGTAAGGTTGGAGTGCCAGTGGCTGAATCCCTATGTGAGCCTTGGGCAAGTTCCGAGGGCATTTGCTGAACACTGAAAGTACAAATGGTCATTTGCTCTCCACATCCACAGTGGCACTTAGCTGAAGCCTGTGGGATTGGGCCATCTCGCCTCTGTCTAACCTCATTATTCAAATGAGATGGCCCTCAAGGGCTTATGGACAAAGTCATATGTCACCATGGGTTCAAGTTAAGTCAGAATGTTGCCCAAGAGAGAGATGAAGGGGAAACTGCACATAGATAATTGGCTTAAATTACAGAGTCTGTCTGTACGAGTTGCAGAGAGTAGAAACTGGAAATGGAAATGAAAGAAAAACGGGTTACCAGTTTCCATGAACCTGCCCACCCCCGGGGAGTCCGTTCAGTCTCTCAGTCAGGCGCACTCACTTCCCTCTGTGTGTCAGACACTGCTCAGTGCACCCGTGAGCGATCAGAGTTTAAATCTGAAACAAACAAAAGCTATAACCCAAGCGAAGAAAAATATTGCTCTTGAATATCCTAAGTGCAGGCTGCTCGTATTTGATCTTACCTGTGGAACTTCTGTTTAATTTGAATCCCCCCACCCCTGGAATGAGATCTCTCTGAGAAAGAAAAAGTGATGCCCAGGAGCTTTCCAGCTCCTTGTCAGAGCTGACGTGACTTTCCTGTCACCTCTAAGGTCAGCGTGCAGTGCAGGAGTGTCCTCAGAGTTGTACGCTGTCTCTTTCTGTGGCTGCTCTAAGTGGCAATTTATCCCTGAAAATATGCTCTGAAATTACTTGTACTTTTTATAACATGCAAAGTCAAATACTGTTGCTTAAATTCTCATTCTTTCCCCTTCACTTTCCAATTTCTTTCTCTTTTTTTCTTATTTCTCTTTTCCAAGTTGAATCCTGGGAGTAATCTCAAGACGTTTTGGGAAATTGAATTCTAAGGTATTTTTTTATTATCACTTTTCTAAATATCCCTTGAGGATAGCTGTGATTCCTATAACAGTTTCTTACTAGTTGTCAATGAGTTCAGACCTTTCTCTTGGGAATGCACTTTTCCATGTTACTTTGTGGCTGGGGCTGCAGCTCTGGATGGACCACTTACTTGGTGTGCTCCAGGCCCTATGTTTAGTCCCCAGTGCTAAAAGAAAAAAAAAAAAAGAGTTGATAATTAGACAAGGAATTTAATGATTTGAAGTTAAATAGCAGAGCTAGGAGAGAAGTAACAACTTTCCAAAATAAAAATTTGATGTATGTACATCACACATGTTTATGTATTTATATATCTAGCTTTGGTTCAAGAATTATATGCACCTCAAACATGAAACACCGACCAGCTGATGAACAGGGTGACTGATACTTACAAAGGGAGACATTCCATGGCCCACGTTCCTACCACAGTCAGCAGGACAGTTGTGGATTAATAAATAAAAACATGAATGAGAGCTAAGTCGTGAATGGAAATGACAAGAGTGACGGCCGCCACAGAGATGTCTACACAGTGGCCATCCCCGGCTCCCTGGGACACAGCAGGGCCATTTTCTCTGCACATGTTCTTTGGCCACAAATGTAAGAAATGTGGGAATGTGAGCTCTCATAACAGGCTCCAAGGAGAGATAAGCCATTCCTGACCTTGTCTCCTCCAAACTATGACTTTATTTTTTCCTATATCCCACTCATAATTTAAGATGTAATATTCATAACGATGACACTAAAATTCTCCACAGAGTGCCTGCCATGTGCCAGACACTCCTCTAATAGCTTTATATTTACAAGTAACTTTCATTTCAGGAGACAGGACATGGAGAAGTCCTGTGATTTCACAAGTCACATAGCAAACAGCAGCACGGGGCAGACTCTCGACCCCGTCCTTACACTTTCAGGTACACAAATGTATTTCCCTCTACTCTACTTTCAGGAAGAAAATGCAGCCTTGTACTCTGGAGTTTAGGGTTGCCTGGGTCAACACCTACCTCCAACTTATTGCCTGAGTGCTTTGATCAAGGTTGTTAGCTCTCCCTGTTGGCTCACTTGCATGTAAATCAATAATCAGTGAGATAAAATGTGAGTTGAGTGCCTCGTACGTAGTGAGACAGCACAGTGTCACCCTCACTGTGATAATCATAATGATGTCCATTACATCCCTCTTAGTGCTGCTGTACAAAGGTGTTCAAACATCACTGTGGTAGCCAGTTCATATTAAACTGCCACAGACTGGGTGGCTTTGACAGCAAACATTTGTTTTTCTCAAAGTTATGGTGGTTGGACATTTGAGGTCAGGGCACCAGTGTGGCTTACGTCTGATGAGGGTTACTTTGTTGGACAGTGACAGCCTCCTTCTGCTCTATCCTCTCTTGGTGGAAAGAGGCTGAGCTGCCTTTTTGTCCTCGTCTTATAAGGGCACTGAGCCCATCATGGAAGCTCCACTCTTCTAATTTAATTATGTCCTGAATGTCCCACTCCAGTACCAGCACGATGGCAGTGCATAAATTGGGGAAGATGCAGTCAATTCATAACAGTGTCTTTTTCAAGAAAGGATGTCCTACCTCCTTTGTTGAGCATTTTAACCACAGTCCACCAGACTTTTGAACTCCTTTCTTCCTTTATTTCTCCATACTTCACTTCTTTCTTAGATTTTCTGTCTTCCTCCTGTCAGATACCAGCTCCACTAAGCCGGGACGTTCATCTGCTTTGTGCTGCTATGTCTGTGTGTACACACGGTACTCACAGTGTGGGTCCCCAGGATGAGCCTGGGGAGCATGGGCTCTGCAGGCACTGGGGCTCACAGGTGCCGCCCAGGCCAGCCGTGGAGGTGGCCCCATTTGACTGTGCCCAAGATTCACTTCTTTCATGTGATGAGCTTTGGAGAAAGCACCTTGTGCCCCTGAAAATCCTTTCTGCCTCATGGTAGGAGGTCCTGGGGACCACCAGTCATCAATTGCTACACCCAGCTACCTGCAAATGACCATTTTACAACCAACTATTAATTTTGCTGGCCGCCCGCTTTATGGAGCTGTTAGAAAAAAATGCCGTCAGCAGCAGGATTTGTCAAGCTTTAGAGCTCCAGGATCACAGTTAATTCAAATGACAAGTTCCCGACCCATTGGCTGGGTGACACTATCTAGATTTCTGGGAAGCCAGGTGGCGGCAATGAAAGCATACTGAGAGAAACCTCCTGTGCGCTGAGGGCAGCGAGGAGTCTTGCAGAGATAACCGGGCTCGGTGCACATGGCCAGGATCGGGGGAAAGCGCTATGGAGGAGAATGTTGCTTTATCCCAGCAGACAGTGGGCAAGGCTAATCCCTGTCTGAGGACTGAAGAAGTGGGAGAAGAACCAGCGTGGGCCTTGCGAGGGTAGAAGCGGCCCCTACTCTTCCTGCCCTAATGCTTGACTCCACTTTCCTCCCCTGCACAGAGCATTGTCTCCTGGTCCAGATCCTGCTACAGGGAATGGGAGCAAGGTGGAGGGCACAGCCTGTGACAGCAGCGTCTCAGAGGTGTGGCAGTGCTCGGAAAGTGACAAATTCTAGGAATTTGTAACCTGATGGTCCTGAGAGCTGGCCAGATGAACGGCGATGCAGGCTGAGATGTAGATTTACAAGTGTCTAAGGCAGAGGCCAGCTGTAATGCACACACAGCAGTTCTCTTAACTTGCCACCGGTCTTGATGGTCTACGAAATAGGAATCAGGAATGATTCACAGCAAATGTAGAGCAAGGCTTCCCTCGTAGTCAGCTCCTGCAGTGGCTGGGGAGAGAAGAGTTAGGCTGAAGGACAGAGCCGGCATGTCAAGGGGACTTTAGAGTTTCTAGATACTCATACTCATACTTGGATAATATTATGTAGTTTGTACTTGGGCAACGTTATAGAGTTAAAACTTAATTTAAACAGTATAAAAAATAGCAGGACATATCTCCCTGGGAACGGTGCTGCAGTACCTTAATTGTGCTCGTGTTTCATGTGGGCCACCAATCATCGTTAAGTCACAAATCCAATTAACTAGCATTAATTCAAAACCATTATTCACGTGGAATTCTTAATCAATTAATGCAATCTGGGATCAGCTAACTCTGCCACGTGGAAGTTGAAAGGATTTGTTGAACCAAGAAATGAAGATGGTAGATGTTTAAAGTAATTTAAGATAATAAACCTTTGGGAGAAAGGATATGTTGGCATATAAATAAGAATAAAAATGATGGTGATTATAATAACAAAAGCTAATAATAATACATTGTCTTCCTGATTATTCTCCCTGAAAGCATCACAAGGACTTCTCAAAGAGCCTTGTTAAGCGTTGACGCACGTTCGGTTTGGAACCCTCTAAGTCCCCAGTGTGGCGACCCTTAGCTGAGGGCTGCGATTCCGACTTTCATCTCTGTCAGAGGCGCCTTCTTTGCTTTGGTCCAAATTTTGAAACATCTCTGCAGGGAGCATTTAGGATACTCTTTACGATCAGAGACTGCACAGCCATACTGCCTGGCTTCAGAGCAGACCCACCCTCCTCCTCCTAGTGAGTTGTAGCAAATGGCAGCCCTGCCTGGGTCTCAACTATAGCATCTGTTGAATGGGATGGTGGTGGGTTGGCTGAGAGAATGAAGGGGGCTGATCTAAGTGAAGCCACCTTACTTATGCCTACCATATTGTAAGCTCTAGGTAAGAGTTCACTAGTATTGTTTGTTTCCTTCCCCCAAATGTTGTTTTATATATATATATTTTACTTCTGGTCTTTCTGCAAGTAAGTCACATTAATACTGAGCTTTCTTCTATTTCCATAGCAACTTCTCATGCTCTTGATTTTCCTTTCCCCAGACTTGCTTCCATAGTCCTGGGAATGGGTAGAGGATTGTGCTTGCTGAGAAACTCTGGGGAGAGGCCCTGAATAAGAGGCCATTCTATCCCAGGTGGACGAGTGCCCCTGGTCCTGTGGACTCCTGGCCATGAGCTGCCCAGTGAGATGGGAAGTCCTCTCCCCCGAGCCCAGCACACTGGTGCAGGTGCCCCCAGGCCTGGAGGCTGTCAAAGGTGGCTCCTGGGATTTGCGAAGGTGCCCAGTGTGTCTGAGGCCTCCACACGTGTTTATGGGAGGCCACCCCAGTGCATGGCACAGCCAGGGAAGGAGGGCAAGGGAGATGTGTTGGATGCCAGTGCCAAGAAAGTTTCCTGCTCACTAGGGTTTCAGGGCCCAGCTTTCCTGAGGAGAAGGGTCATCTTCCGTCTTCGTAATGGTTTGAGAACTTGACTGTGACTTGAGACAGCTGGGCGAGAGGCACCATGTGCAATCTGCTCCAGTGAGAGATGCCCTGTGTCATGGACGCAGGGAAGGTGCTGTCTGGAATGCAGAAAAACCCAAAAGCTGAGGAGGGCTGGGCTGAGAGAAAAGGAGAGCACGGCACAGGCAGGTCTTGAGATACACAGATTTAAAAGAATATTGGTTGGAAACTGCCAGACCCTGCTTTGGACTGGTGTCTAGGTCACTTTTCTCTCATTGTCAAGACAAAATACCTGACACCCACAATTAAGGAAGGAAAGGCTTATTTAGCTCACGGTCTGTGGAGGTTTCAGGCCATACTCAACTGGCTCCAAGGCAGGGCGGCACATGGCAGAGAGCAACAGTTCATGGCAGAGGAAGACAGCAAAAACAGCCACAGGAAAAAGGGAGGAGTGAGAGAGCAAGCCTCTTTCCCTCCCTTACATTGTATGCAGCCTGCCTGCCCCAGGGCAGGTGTAGCACTGACACCTGTAATCCCAGCGCTGGACCACGAGTCAGTCATAAACTCTAGAAGCCCATCCCATGACTGCATGAGGCTTTCGGAGGGACAGGTAGACACAAACAATGACAAGTGGGCATGGACAGTTGAAGAGGAGCCAGGGACTGGGAGACCTTGTGTTTGCCCTTCCGTGGGTCAAGTGGAAGGAGGTGACATCCAGCAACCTGAGGACAGATCAGAAGAACACAGGACCTCTTCACCAGGCAGGACAGAGGGAGCACCCTCCAAGAAGAGGTGGTTCTGCAGCATCCCTGATCCGGTGGAAACTTCTGAGCCTCTCCTGTCCCAAGGTGATGTATGTTGCTGGTCCTTGTGGGAGCAAGGAAGGCACAGCAGAGGGGGCAGATAGGTTCAGCCCCAGCCTTCTGCTGCCTGTGTCTCAGGTGGGGTGCAGGCTGGGATGCTTCCCTGTGGCAGACTGTCTTTCTGCTAGGGCTAGAGAAGAATGGGGTGGCACCAAAGAACAGAGTTCAGTAAGAGAAGCATGAAGAGCTGTGCAAACAAGGTCTGTGCTGGAAATTACCCTCTGCTGAAACTGCCAGTGGTTACACAAAGGTGCTGCCTGCTCTGGGGCTCGCTTCCCAGATCTGATGGCTGACAGAGGAAGAGGAAAAAGGGGACATCAGCCGGGTGTGTGTTTCAGGAGCCAGTGACTGGGGCCAGCTGTGTGCTGAGAGGTAGGGAGAGCAGAAAGTGGCTGCTCTCTGTTTGTAATAAAAGCTAGTCTGGCTGAGGGCCCTCTGGGGCACGATTTTATGAGTTCATCTCTCTTTACCCTTCTGACAGCACAGCCTCACGAGAGAGGTGAGGAACGAGAACAGGTGAGCTCAGAAAATTCCCTAGGGTTGCTGCAGACACTGTGTATATCACATGGGTCTCCTGGAGAGGAGCTGCATGGCATGGGTACCCACTGCCTCCTTAGAGCCAGGGTGGTACAAGGAAGTGGTTGAAAAATGCTAGCTCTGTTGGTGTGACTTATGCAAATGCATATTCCAAAGCATACGCTGTATTTTCTCTCTGAGTCTATGTGTGCAATGCAATAGTCAAAATGATCCATAAATGAATCTCTAACTACATTTAGCTCAGGGACACTGGAACAATTTAGTGCCAGGAATAGTTTGGAAGGACCTGAGCCTGGTGTATGCTTCATTCCAGGTCTTTCCCTTTCTCTTCTTCCTTTTTCTTCTTTCAAAATTGTTTTAAAATATAAATTTGCCTAGTAATGTCATGGTCCATAAATTAAAGGTAAAAAGAAATTAAGCAACAAAGGCGAACAACATCACCCCTTGGAAACATCTAGTTATTGGGTCCGTTTGACTGAAAATTAACTTGGCCTTAAATGAAGAGGAAAATCATCACAGCAAACAGATAAAAGTTAAGAAAACCCATCAGATCCTGAATCCTCTCCCCTTCCAGGGAAGTTTGTGCACAGCCTGCAAATTCTGTGTGTGTGTTGCAATAAGAGGGCTGTAAGGTGGGCAGGGAAGGACTCTTCACTGCTGTTGCTTTGAGAAATGTCTTTTGGGAGAGAAAACAGCAGTTCACAATTAATTTGGTATTGGAAGGTGGATCCCAGTCAAAACAGTCAAGAGCAGAGTGCTTGAAACCGGTCTCCCCAGGTAGAGTTCAGCACTGTCTGCAGAGGTCCCTTTGGGGCCCTGGCAGTTCCCTGCAGGAGGGGCATGGTGCAGTGTCAACTGCAAGCAGGCTTTCTCGTGCTCTTCCCCACCGCCCTCAGTTCCAGCAGGAAAGAGACCTCCTGTACCAAGGGCTCTGTGAGGCACGAGAGCCATGCAATTTATGACATAGAAACCACCACGTCAAAGAGGAGCAGCCAGCACCCCCCAGGAGGGCCATCTTCTGGGCAGTGGGAGGAGGGGCTGGGGGGGACAGAGAGGACTGGGGAGCTGAACCCTGGACCTTTAGTTCTGCGGACTGACCTGCCCTCGCTCAGCCTTTATTTTTTGGGAGACACATTTGCCTGAATTTCCAGGTAACCCTACTTATTTTCTCTCCTAAATGATGCCCAAGACACTTAGGACATTTACCTTATTTTTTGGCCTCTTCTCACCAAAAGTCTCCACATGAATTTATGTCTAACCTTCTGCAGTAAAGTTTGTCATCTCTGGTTCAAAATGTTATGGTACTCTTTCATGAGACAAAGAGGAATACTGGAACATGGTCCTTCTTAGATATACTGAGCTTGGATTTCCAAGGACCCTTCTGGCTAGGACTATCCTCTTCTCTCCTTATCTCTTCCCTGAGAGACCCTTGTTCTTCTTATTCTTTCCTTTTTCCAGTGATGGTCCTAACTATAGCCAAAGAGCAGCCTTCAGATTGGTCTGCAGCTGGTCTGGAGAGAAATCTGTATAGCACGAGGTGGACAGGTGGACAGTGCTTTTGGTACAAAAGTGGACACAGGAATGCAGGCTGGGAAGAGAACCACCCTGGGGCAGAGGTGGCCCCTGCAGGTAAATAACCAATTTTATTTTAAACCAGTTGAATTATGATAAGACTATCCAAAGTACTGGAAGATATCACATTCAAATGTAGACTTCTGGTCTTCCTTCAAAAAAAAGAAAATAGAAAGGGGGAGAAAATCTGGCCACAGCAGGACTACGTTACCGCAAGCATTAGCCACCAAGGGCTGAGGGGTGGTGCCCACCTCAGGGGGCCTCCAATATCACCTCATCTGCCTGTCCTAAACACTGTATCTCCTCCAGGCCTTTGCAGAAGTTAGGTTGGAGACTCACAACCAAGGACACTGGGATGAGACAGAATTAGGCTTATTCTACACTACGTCAGAATTCCTATTTATGTATACCCAGGACAATTAACTTAGCCTCTTTGTGCTTTACTGTTTAAATTGACAAAAGAGGAACAATTGTATCAGTAACCCCACTGGCTTGTGGTAGGAACAGATGAAATGAGTTAGTCAATATGCTTAGTAAGCGTCTGTCCCTGTCAATGTTGGCTGCTCCACGGTAGACGCTGAGAGTGATGACAGTCGTCATGCTGTTAGCATTCTTGTGTCCTGGTGCTCAGATCAAATATGGCTTTGAGGCAATGCTTAAAGAACGAGATTGCTAAACCATCTGCCAACACAATCCGGTTTTTATTTTATTTTTCTTTAGATCCTGTTTACATAGATGAGGTGCACTTGATAAAAATATTGAAACAATAGTAATGACATTCCTTCAAAGTCACATCAAGAACAGTGATCTACTTAGGATACAACTGGGACAGTAAGAACATGTACTTTTAGATGCATCTGGAAAAACCATGAAGAAAGTTGTGGAGATGAGCACCTCTGACTCTCAGGTGGGGGTGCCTGCGGGGAGTCCCTGCTGCCTGTGGGGTGGACACACAAAGAGCCTGGTGTGTGTCAGGCATCTTCCCCCTTCTCTTCTTCCTTCTTCTTTTAAAAAATACATTTGCTTAGTAATGTCACGGTCATTAAATTAAAAGTAAAAAATTAAACTACCAAGGAGAACAGCATCATCCCTTGAAAACATCTAGCCATTGGGTCCAATTTGCTTGTAAATTAATTTGGCCTTAAATCCTTAAATTAAATAGGGAAATCATCGCAGTAAAAAGATTTAAAAAAATAAAGAAAATGTTCATCAGAAATCTCTTTCACTGAGACGATGGTGGTGGGATCACTATTTATTCTTTTGTATCTCTGTTCTTCTTCTCTTCTTTCTTCCTCCCTCCATTTTTTCCTAATTTTTCATCATCTCGTCCCTTTTCCTTAGCATGGATGATTGAGTACACACCATCCCCTCACACTTGTAATCCACGAACTACCAGTGAATAAAGGATATTACCAGCAACATGGTCAAAGTACAAGGAAAAACATGTAAGCCAACAAACAAAAAAGTCTTCTGGAAAAGATATTCATAGCCTCACTCAGCATCCAAGCACAGTTAGGCCAGGGGAGAGGGACTGAACGGGTCACATTTGGTGACCATAGGACTCACCAGGCATTGAGGGGCCACCACTTGCTACGACAGATTTTAAAGCAAAAGCTGGTGAATTAAGACTGTTCATAAAACCCATCTCTTGCAGAGTTCTGAGCTCTCTTAAGCAATGGCACTGACTCTTCCTGCTTTGGGATAGAAAGGGCAAGTTACCTTTATTTTTTTCAACTCTTTTCCCACTGAACCTTTGTGACCAACTGCAGTGCAGAATAAAGTCTTAATTCTAGCTTTCTCCTGAGGAAAAGGAGTCTGATACTTTCCAAAGCATCTCACATCATTTGAATTTCATTCTCTAGTTTGTCTCTAAGCAGGAGGAGGTACTGATGCTAATTCCACATGAATGACTCATAGATTTGTCTTGCTTTTGGCCTTGCTAAATAGTCAGAGAGAACAACTCTGGAAAAAAATGGCTATTTCACAGCAACTTTTTTCTTTACCCATGTGTCCAATTCTCCATGGAGGATTTGCACCCACTTCCCCCCAGAAACAATTTCTTTCTAAATGAAGCTCTTGACTATAGTTCATATCCATGTATAGCACAGGTAAAACTTCTCTAATGTCATGACAGGACTTCAGTAATAACACTAACAATGTTGTTAGTGACAGCTAATGCTTATTCAGCTTCCTGTATCACACATATGTAAATATTTTCAGATCTGCTTTTCTAAGTTTAATACAATAATAGTTAATATTTATTCAATTATATGCCCAACACATAAGAATTGCTTTACCAACGTGCTGTCATTAATGTTCCCAACCATGCCCTACATAGGTAATTTTAATATGCTTCTGACAAATTGCTCCATAACTGAATCACTGTCTTTTCCCTTCTGGGTGTACAGATGGATAATGTTTTTCAGCGCCATGTGCCCAATTCTAACTTTGTTACCTGTAGGCAGGACCATAATTCTGTCTTCTCTCTTCCCTTGTGTGTTGGATAGCTGTACAGGACTCAGGTGGGGACTCTAAGAACCAGGAGTGATCCTTATTCACTGGTAGTGGTAATATCCTTTATACACTTTCACCAGGGTCTCATCTCTCTCTTCAGTAAGACAACATTAGCCATCAGAGGACAGTATGACAGGTGGATAATAGAGTCATGGTCCATGCTGTGACTGAGCCCTGTGCCCAGGCAGTGAACTAAGGAAGTAAGGCAGGAGGAGGAACCAGCACAGGAAGTTTGAATGAGCAAGTCATTGTCCTGGGCAACTGGGGGTTAGCCCCTCTGAGGACTCTCCAAGAAGTTTCAGAGAACATTCCAGACTTCTCCCTCCTGAGGGCTGGGGGATTGGTATACTTATTCATCTTTTCATTAATAAGGAAGAGAAGGTGATTCTTAACCCACCAGCTCGCCCATCTCCTCCACAAGACCAGTGAATTTTCCTTGAGACAAAGTTTCCAGGCTGAATTGAGATTTTGATAACGGAAAGCCACGAGCTTGCAAAGTAACAGTCACGGCTAGAGGTGGGATGGGGACTCACAGTGTCTGCTGCTCGCTGAATGTGGGGTCTTTTACCTCCTGCCTCCTTCTTCAAACTGATGGAGTCACTGGTAACTTATTCTCATGCCTCACAGAAAAGTTTGTCTCCTTCAATTCCTGGAGATGGTTGAGCTTAGAATCTGAAACCCCCCAGTGGAGGAGGCACTTAGTGGGTTCTGAAGCACTTGAACCTGCCCGGTAGCGCAGGAGATCTCCTTGTATGGATACTTTGGAGCTCAGCAGCACCACCTTCTGGGAGTGGTGAACCCCTCAGGAGGTCTCAATTCAAGTTCACTATCTTGTGGAGAAAGTGTATTACCAGGTAGAGATACACTGCATTTGAAGTGAAAACTGAATACCCCCATACACATCCTCATTGCAAAACTGTCTGCCTACATAACCTGCTGCTTAGGGTATCATCATAAGATGCCCATCAGCCCTTTTTTGGAGGGAGCCAGTATATCTTCTGAAGCAGTGCAAATTGCCAGAGGGTGCACCCATCGTGTCTTTCAAATCCTAGGTTAGGTGGAGGGAAGGGAAAGTAGACAGAGCACAGAAGATTTGGGGGCAGTGAAACTACTCTGTCTGATACTGTGATCGTGGAATCTTGTCGTTATACAGAAGTCCAGACCCACAGAGTGTCCAACAGCAAGAGTGAGGCCTGCCGTGAACTGTGGCTCTCTGGGTGGTGGTGATTCATAAATGAAAAAAAAAACCCACCGAGATGGTGGAGGACGTTGCCCATGGAGGAGGCTGGACACGCACAGAGGCAGGGGGTTCATGGTGGACCTGTTTCATTCTCTTGATTTTTCTGTGAACCCAAACTTCTTTTAAGAAGACAGAATTTTTTTTAGAATTCCTGGACAGTTTGGCATAAAAGAGAACTTTATTCTTCACCATAATATTTAGCCAAAGAGAGATTTCACTTAAGTTTTGAGGGAGTGAGGGAGGATCAGGAGGGCAGGATTAGTTGGGGCATGTGGCTAGAGGTGCTATCTTGGTTAGGCCTTGCGGGAAAAGACATTGAAAGATTTCCCGAAGGGCCTGTGATGCACTTGTGTGGGTCAGGACAGAATTTTAGGTATTTTTGATCCCATTCTTTGGTCCATTGCAGATGCTAAGCACAAGGGAAAGTAAAGGAAACTCCCTTAAGTTGGTCTTAACTCCTTTTCCAAGGGAGTGTACGAACAGAAGTGGCTGCTGATAATGCTTCTCTGGGATTCAAGGGTCAAGAGACATTGGAGATATTTCCATGTCGAAATGAAATATCAGCTGAGAGGTGTTTAGCATTAACTGTGTCATGGCACCTTCTCTGTCTTATGTTACTGAATCCACCAGGGGCGCAGTCAGGAATTTACACTGGTGATTTCTACGTCCAGAGCTGGTGATCCTCACCATGAGGTGAAGGTTCACTGTCGGTTACAGAAAGCTCAGCATGTCACCATGTCCCTTCCCACCCAAACACAAAGCGTCAGAGAGAAGGCAGTCACCTCCTAGGGTACAAAGGCCCCGTGCATTAAATAGACACATGGGGCCATCTTTAACTATTTTTCCAAACCTTTTAAAGGTATTCCCTTTAGATCCTAAAATGAAGTAAGAGGTGAGCATCCGGATGATCTCACCAAGGACAGCTCTGCTGTCCAGGAAGGCTCAGTGATAGAGATGTCACCACAAGCCATGCTGGTTCCTGCAGGGAAAAGTGCTGTGAGCTCACACACCTCGCGTTCATTGGGAGAAGGAACCTGAGGCTCATACATATTTATACTGAGTCCCATATTCGAGTAAATGTCAGATCGTTTTTTTCTCTCCCTCGCTTTCTCTTGTTAACATGCAAAAAAGTAAATGACCCATAAAGAAAAAGAAACGATTTTTTTTCTACCATGAAAGCTTTTACATTTGCAAAGATTTTGATTCCTAATTGAGCAGGTCATAAAGCAAGTTGGTGCCTCTTCTTGACAGAGGTTTCACCAGGTTTTATAAGGGCTCTGCCTGGTGAACATTGCTCAGTATTTTCCTTCGAGGAGGGCTGAAACCTGGTTATTGGGTGATTCACACTAGGTACTCTGGTGTCTCATAAATGTTTACTATGCTGGCATAAAGAATAAACAGTAATAGGTTCCTAAGCCCGTACTTGGGAAGTGATGGTGATGATTCTTTTAAAGATTCCTGGGATTCTTTGTAATAAAGCTTTAATTTAAAATTGAAGGCAAGTTGGTTGCCTACAGAACATTTATTCATTTCCTAGGGTTCCCCTGTATTTGTCTGAGGTGGTGCTGCTACAGACCGACAATCCCTGCATCTCAGCGGCTCACCCCAGATGACATCCAGGCAGCTGTCGGCTCCTTCCATCTGTGGCTCTGCCCCACCCCAGGTCTGAAAATTTAAAATAAAATTTTTTATTTTAAAGACAAAAGAATAAAAGCAAAACAACAAAAACAAAGACAAAAACAAAACAACACAAGAACAATAAAATGGATACAGAATTTCAAAACAAGATGATAGGAAATTAACAATGGTTGTTGTATTACACATTGTTATCTTCAAAGTAGTTGCTCAGATAGCCAGATATGAGCATGGAAGATGGATCAAACAATTGAACATGAACTCTTCCTTTCAATAAACCAATAGAAATTAGCAGCACAGTTACCTTAGCTATCTTGTGTGTGCATATATATATATATATATATATATATATATATATATATATGTGGTTTGCTTCACCTTCCTTCTTTCTTTCTAAATTCAAAGGCCCAATCCAGAAACGGGCATCTGAGATGAATACACACTTCTCTCATGAAGAAATACAAATGGCAAATAAATATATGAAAAATGTTCACCATCAGTAGTCATTTGAGAAATGCAAATTAAAACAACACTGAGATTCCATTTCACCCCAGAAAGCATGGCTATCATCAAAAAAATCAACCAGTAACAAATGCTGGCAGGGCTGTGGGGAAAAGGAACCTTTTTCCACTGTTGGTGGGAGTGTAGACTGGTGCAACCACTGTGGAAATCGTTGTGGAGATTCTTCAATAAATTAGGATTAGCGGTCTCATTCAACCCAGCTATTCTCCTTCTGGATATTTTTACAGAAGAACTGAAAACATTACACCACAGCAATATATATGCACCTATGTGTATAGCAGCACAATTTGCAATAGCTAGATCTTGGAAGCAACCCAAATGCCCATCAACTGAAGAATGGATTTAAAAAGATGTGATACTTTTATACAATGGAGTGTTACTCAGCTATAAAAAAGATAAACTTGAGGCTTTTATAGGTAAATGGATGCGACTAGAGACCATACTCATAAGTGAAATAAACCAGACCCCATGTGTAAACATCATATTGTCTCCCAAGTGTAAGAACCTGAAAGAGTAAATAAAACCCAAAATGTGCAATAGATATTGTGAAAGGGAAAGAAACTTCTCAAGAAGAAAGAACAACTGGGATCCCCACTGGAGCATGTGCACCCTGCCAGGCGAGGCGGAGCACGGGAAAAGGGCTGCGCGGGATGGTGCAAAGGGCTCAGCTGGAGGCGTCACACATGGCCCGTGCCACATTCCACTGCAGAAGCTCGTTCCTCAAAAGGAGTGTGGACCTGCAGTGCAGCTGTGTGCCCTGGAGAGCGGGGCCCTGGGCTTCGGCAACCACACATCGACACCGTCCAGGTTTCCTCTGTGCATGCTGAGGGCACTGCATGAGACAGGAACTGGCATTCCCAAGATAGAATCTCTCTTAATTGTAGAAGGTGTTAACCTGTTTCTCCACTTTGCAAAGGAAGATGCATGTCCACCTATTTTCCCATGGCTATGCTCCCCAACGTTTGCTGTTTCAAAAACAAAGGATCCTCACGTCTTGCTTCCTTGCAGAGGCAGAGTGCTCACCCGTTTTCCCTCTGTGGTTGGAGGGAAAATAAGGGTGCAGGTCACCGTGGCATTTGTAGGTGCTCTCTACGGGAGCTCTAATCTCGCTCACCCTAGATCTCATCTGAGAATTCCACCCAAAGTTCTCTTGAAAGATGGAATTTAATTCATTGTTAATTGTTTTTATTTTTTATTTTTTTTATTTTTTTATTTTTTGGTTTTTCTCTGGTACCGGGAACCGAACTCACGACCTTGCGCTTGCCAGGCAGGCGCTTTTGCCACTGAGCTGAATCCCCAGCCCCTGTTAATTGTTTTTAGAAAAGATTTTCCTAGAGTATTAGTTCAGAACAAGCTTCTTTACTACTGTTCTTGAACCATATAACTTATTCTCCAGCTAAAACCCTTTGCTTTATAGTAGTAGGTTTTGTTCTGTGGACAAAGGGGCTTCTTTCTCTTTTTCATTTTAAAGAGAGTAGTAAATCAGAAACAAACAAACAAAGAAATAGAACAGTAGCAGCATACCAGTATGACAAACATAAACAAGTCAAAGCAAGAACATTCAAAGTGGTACAGAGTCTCAAGACAAAATAATATGAATCAACAGTGGTTGTTACATTACATATCGCTGTCCTCAACTACATTGCTCAGATTACCAGATAAAAGAACGAAAGATTGCTTAAACCTTTATAGGGAATAAGAAAATAATTCTTCAATAAAGCAGTAGAGATAATACAGAGTTTCACTAGACAAGATGGTAGGAGTTCACCATTGTAATTCCATTGCATATGGTTACCTTCAAATCAGTTGCTCAGAACAATCCAAAAACTGGCTTCTGAGATGAATACACACTTCTCTAATGAAGAGATACTAATGGCGAATAAATACATGAAAAAATGTTCAATGTCATTGGTCATTCGAGAAATTCAAATGAAAACAACACTGAGATTCCATCTTACCCCAGAAAGACGGCTATCATCAAGAAATCAACCAATAACAAATGCTGGAGAGGCTGTGGGGAGAAAGGAACCCTACTCCACTGCTGGTGGGAGTGTAGACTGGTGAAACCACTGTGGAAATCTGTCGGGAGATTCCTTATAAAGCTAGGATTGGAAGTCCCATTTAACCCAGCTATTCCCCTTCTGGGTGTTTTTCCAGAAGAATCAAAGGGGCTTCTTAAGGGTGCATTATATCCCATGGGTGGCTTTGAATGGGTGAGATCAAGTTTTTCCCAGGATATTGTCAAATGAATGGTGTGCACCTTTCCTCCTTCCTCAGAGGACATTCAGCTAAAACCTAATCTTGGCTTCTATTTCTTTACTTCCTTCCCTGCCTTCTCCAGGCACTTCTTTCTTTTGCTTGTGATATGTCCAGCAGTGGCCTAACAAGAACATTGCAATAAATCACATGCCGTCAGTCTTGATCCTGTGCAATCCATCACTCGGATTTCTTTGTTAAGATTACATGAAATCCCACATGTCTGATGTAAGACAAAAGATGGGGGCGTGTCCGCTAATGCAGCTAACCATCTGGGCGTGCGCTGGTTTGGGATGCAGGTAAGGGTCAGGAGCTTCTCAGTTCACGCTGTGTGCTAGTCTTTTGCGTTTACTTCTGAGAGTAAACTTTATCGTCACATCGGTCCTCTCTCACAGAGGCAACACCAGCCATAGTAGGTTCATATCTCACCTTTTGATCATTTTTGTTTTTTATTCCCCAGAGCTCTCATTAAATCCTGGGATGGATCCTGATTGTGACCTCGGTGAGCGACCAGACTCTGCTCAGGTCTGTTGGGTCCAGCTCCTCTCAATCCTCCAGCTTCCGGTTCTGTCCCCCAGACCAGGCACTGCCCAAGTTCACGAAGCAGCTGGAAGTCACCCGCTTAGAGTCAGTGGGGTGAGAAAGCTGTTGTGGGAAACACGGTGAGCACCTAAATCCAGAACCTGGGTATGAAACCCAGGCAGGGTGGATTGGTGAGGATGGACAGCATTTGCTAATATGTATGCTTCTCATCGGAAGCCTTACAGTGACATATTCTGGGGTAATACCAGCCCTAGTTTCCTGGATCTCAGGGGCTTCCTGGGATGTGGACTTTCTATATAAAAACAAGGGGAGTTCTGGGCACACGGGGTGAGGTGTTCTCCCTCCATGGTGTTGTGGATGTCTCCTGGGGTTTCCTGCACTGTAATAGGGTTTCCGCTGGGCAGGTGAGAGGTGGCAACAACTCATGGGAAATAGCAACCCACATCTGTCACACACTGCCTAAGATGAAGTCCCCCGAGAGTCACATTGTGTAACTACAGGCACATATGCTCCCTGGGTTCAATGTCAGAGAGAATGCATCTGTACTTACTAGCACTGTCTTCTGTGAGATTTCCACATCGCATGTTCGTTCCTCCACTAGGAGCTAGCTGGAAGATGTGGCATGCTCAGGGAACTCTGGACAGTGATTTGTTGAAGCTGAGGCATGTCCCCCCCCCACCCGCTTGCCTGGGGTGTGTGCACTCCTGATGTTCATTAATTTCCTAGTGGCCTAAGCAAGAGGAACGTGTACTAAGTGTGAAACTACAAGATATATTGGCTGTCAGACACTCACATTATTGGGAAGACCATAGCTGAATAATTAAAATACTGACCTTATAAATGTTATAATGAAGGCGTGAGGGTCTTTCAGGTTTAGGGTAGAAGGAATGACTTTTCCCAGCAAGTTTCCAGGGAGGTGAAATTGATATAACTATCAGCTAACATCTGCTGAGGACCAGAGCTTCCAAGAATGTGCCAGCCAATAGCAATGGTACCAAGACCCAAGCCCGCTCCACCCTTCCGCCTCTGTTGCCGCTTTCTGACTTGCCCTCCCGTGGTCCCAAAGTGGCTGCTGGAGGAGGTGGCTGTGTGCCTCCCGCTCCTGCTGCACTGTGGCTCTCTACACCCTCGTCTCTAGTGTTAGGAAGCACCCTGTTATTCCCTGCTCCCACACTTGTGTTCTTTCTGACTTCACTACCCCACCGTAAGCCTGGCTGTCTCCTGCAGAGCCCTCATCACCCAGGGCCTCCCATGGCACTTCTGAGAGACACTACTGCAGCCGCTGAGTCCATGCTTTCTCTGTAGCAGGTGCCACCATTTCTGACTTTAAATACTTTCTGGAATCCATCAAAACAAACTTGTTTGGCTTTGGTGTTCTTTTTTAATGGCTTCTCTACTGCACGGAGCAGTGAAGCAAGGAATAATTCTGCCTGCTTTACCTAACTTTACTTCTCAGAACTGCTAGCAAGAAACGCTCTCTTAAGGGTGCTGGGGACTGGAATGCTATAAGCCATTCCCATTATAAATGAATGCTTTCTTTTTATGCCTGAAATTCAGGATGTTTTTGAGTTGCGGCAACTGCACTTTAGTTTTGCATCATTAATTTGATACCTGGTTATTAAACACTCCTGCTGTAGCACTTAAGGCTGCTGAGAAGTGGGTTCTGTCAGGTGAGGTTAGGTGGTGGGATGACACCGGCTTGCTGCGTGCAGCGCTTTCGTATTGCCCCTTCCATACCTTTCTGCTGACTGTGTTCAGATGACCCTAGACTAACGGCCACCGAAATTCTACCTGAGAAGGGAAATAGCCTAAGGACCATCATTGCTCTGCAAGGATGGAACCCATGTGCCCTAATCAACACTAGGAATTATCTTCTATATTTTCACATGTGTGACTGGTGTCTCCTTTCTTGAGCAGTGTACAACCTGTACGATGGTATAGGGTGGGGCTCCTGCACTTCAACACTAGTTCTCTGCTCTTTGTGATCTTTTTATTTCCTCAACTGGAGCGCCCTCCTGCAGCAAAAACACATGTGTCATAGGCAAGAGGGGCAGAGGTCTGTCTGCCCAGCGACAGGTGAACGGATAAATAGTGGCTTATACACCGTGGAATACAGTTACTCAGCCTGGTGCCAAAGTAGATACACCTCGAGACCGTAATGCTAAGTGAAAGAAATCGGACACAGGAGATTAAACAGTGCGTGGCTTCTTTTATAGGAGAAACCCAAAGTGTAAATAATTTTTAAAGAGCGAAATAATACGTGATAGGAGACAGGGAACTGGGCTCTGTGAAGATGGAGGGGTCTGCATGTGGGAAAGACAGGGGGAGGGGAAGGGGAGGGAAATAAGGGATCAGACTTGATATTTACGTACTGAGAGCCCGCGATGAGTGTATTTATTATACAGCACAAGCACAAATAAACAAGTTAAAATACACGAGGACAGAGAACCTGCTTAGCTATCATTCTTTTTTTTTTTTTTTTTT
>NW_004955482.1:3727637-3773253 GCF_000276665.1 Chinchilla lanigera | reverse complement strand
TTTTGGTTTTTTTCTCCGGTACCGGGAACCGAACTCACGACCTTGCGCTTGCCAGGCAGGCGCTTTTGCCACTGAGCTAAATCCCCAGCCCCTGTCTCACAAAATTTTTAAAAAGAGGTGGTAACTGATGACGAGTGCGAGACTCCCTGTCCCTTTGGAGGTTTGTGGGAAGTCAGAGTGGGGGATGGAGACTGATGCAGGGGGCGAGGGGAGGGTCACTGTGACAGAGGTGGTCTCTGAGCTCCACACATATCAGGCAGGAAGTGCGTGGAGGCACCAGCCCCGATGTCACCAGGAGGTGCGGAGTTGCACGTGTGTCCCCTGCAGTGAGTGGGACGCATGGGCAAGTGGCTGGTCCACGTGTAGAGAGAATGCTATGGCAGCCTGGGCAAGTGGGCAGAGGGGAAACGGGAGCCCTCCGCTTGGGCTACAATTGTGCAATGCTTGGGGCACCGCAGACCCCACTACCCGAGGGTCAGGGGCTCCGGGCAGGGCGTGTCTCAGATGGATCCCTGCCCGCGGAGACAATGTGCTCAGATAAGAGGACCCCAGCTCTTCTGGGGCAGAGGCAGAGGCGCTGAGAAGCACAGCGCAGAGGAAAGCTGGTCCCCTCCCAGTGCATGAGGGTGGATGGCCCAGAGGGGGCAGGGTCAGGACAGGCACTGCGGGGAAGGACCAAGGTGACAAAAAGCACGACAGATGCTCTGCAGGTGGAGGGATGGTCACTCTGTGATGCCCTAAAGGGACAGCTAGGAAGAGCCGCCATCCTGTGTTCAGCCTTCAAAACCCACACCCTCCCGGCTGTCCACCAGGGAGCTTCAGGCTCTGCCCTGCACTGCGAGAACTTTGGGTGTGACTGTTCAATTTACTCCAATAAGATCGACTGTTCAGTTCTAATACTCATACTCCACTGAGCCTGACACCATCAACTCTAAGTTATAATGTTGTTTTCATGGAATCCAAAGATTGAACCTGACATATATTCAAATGTAAGATCTTCCCCATCTCTATGATATTACAGTAAAATATATGAGCCTCAAAGCCAAAGACATGCTGTTACATGATTTTTTAAATAGGTTTGCCTTATTTCTCTCCTGCAATCTGTGAGTTCATTGAGAATGCAGACCCTCATCTACATTTCTGTAAGCACACACAGTGGGTGGTAAAATTATGGAGAAATAAACATTTAAACTCTAGGAAGTTAAACCATTTGAAGAAAATGGCAAATGTTTTGCCATGTCAGGAGGAGTTTTCACCATCTTAATACCAAAGTCTAAGATTTGTGAAAAGAAAAAAATAGCAGAATCATTGCATTAGAAAAAAAAAAACAAAGGTAAGCAGTTATAACGTTGCAGGTTCAGAGAGCCGAATAAGGCCTGAGGTATAGGTAGACCGTGTGTATATGTGCACCCAGGCCGACATGCAGGGTTCTCCACAAAAACAGAACAAAACACTGAAGGATCAAGGTACATCGACTCACAGCACAGGGGAGCCAGGGAGTCCCACTGTCTGCTCCCTGCAAGCCACACCCCAGGAGGCTAGGGCGTGCTTTCCAAGCTGGACACAGAGGCCAGCGGCGGGGCTTCCCGTCGGAGTCCGAAGACCTGCAAGCAGAACACTGGGGGCGGGAGAAGTCTGCTGCCCACTTTGGGCCGTGTTTGCGCTTGCAGCCGTCCTCTGGCCATCCCTCTTGTTAGGCCTTAAGGATCAGCATGGCCCCACCACAGTGGAGAGGGCCACTGCTGTGCTCAGGACACCATCTCCCACGCGCTTCTCTCCTGGGGACACCGCACAGGCACCCGGAGGTGAGGTCCAGCCTGCCACCTGGTCAAGTGCAACAGGAAAACATCCATCCCGCCCCTGTTCCTCCACTCAGAGATCACCACTTTTCAACTGTTTCAACTCTTTTACATTGTTTTACGTCTCAGAATATTTTCTAGATTTTGGTATATTTTTATTATATCTCTATTTCTCGATCTGGGGATATAATACATATATAATTTTTCATACACATTAAAATATATGTATTTCTTCTCTCTGCATAGCATCTAATCCCTTATCCTTCTCTCTCTCTCTCTATATATATATTTCTTGATCTGCATGTATAAATATACATATAATGTTTCATATACAGTATTAAATATATATTTATATATTTCTAACCTTTCATAATCCATATTTCTTGAGCTCCATGTTTAAATATATATCTATAATGTTCCATATGTATACATATTTATATTTCTTTTTTCTGCTAAGCCCCTGGTTCCTGCCTGTATTCCTTTACTCAGAGAGCGTTCTGTTCTTTGCTTGTTTTGTGTCCATCTTTGGCTCAGGTATTTTGACCCTATTGGTTCCCAGTAGGAGTGTAAGATGGTGATGATGAAGAGCCTGTGTTTCTCCAGTGTGGTGTTGGCTACAGAGAAGATTCCCAGATGTCATCTCCTTTCCTCCTCTCTTGGCTGGCCCTGTTCCTCAGAGATGGAGCTTGCAGCCCCTTGCGTGAGCCCACTGGTGTCCAGAACCCACCGGTGCAGAGAGCTGTGTGTCTCATCAGTGCTGGGCAGGCTCCTGACGGAGGTCAGCATGGTGTTCTTGCTGGAGAGTGTGCCTGAGCCCCGTGTCTGTCTTTGCAGAACGGAAACCACACATTCTGGATGCATCCGCACCATGGCTGCAGAGAGCTGGACAGGATGTCGCAGGTCAGCAGCAGGTGCTCTTGGGGTTAGCCCTGTGTGTCCAGCTGTTCCAGTGGGGCCCATGACACACATTCCTCAACCTCAGAGGGGGCTTTTTGGGATAAACTGGGTTGTTGTTCAGTCTTCCCTTGTTGGAAAGTGATTTGGCTTAGCTTCCAAAACATTCTGTTTCCATGGCCAACACCCGCTTTCCCTTTGCCCCCACTGATTTAGGGTTGAAAGCAAAATCAATTCACAATTATTACACAGAGACCAGGCGAGGGGCAGAAACCACTCGGCGTGTTCAACTGCCCGCCTTTGTCAGATACCAGCTTGTCAATGTGCCAAGCGCTCCGTCTGAATGAATGAGCTCAATGAAAGCAGCGTTCTGAGCAGGGCACATGTGAAACTTTTGATACAAACTCACTTGAACCAAAGTCATCCTCAGCCTCTTAAAATAGTGGTCATCTTTGCCTGTTCCACAGCGGCTTCTCCTTGATGCCTGAGGCTCTTTCATCAGAACAGCTTCCCTAGTAATAAAGGCATAAATATTTAGTGCTATAAGTTCCTTGTTTAATTTTTTTAATGAGTGGCTCAAAGTTTGAAGGAAAACCAGAGTTTCTGAGGAAAAAGGAAAAACAGAGCAAAAATGACAGTAAAAATGGATTTATTTATTTGTTTAACTCAACCTGGAGTTATAAACTTCCTTGTTGTCCTTAATCTGGACAACAAATAAAAAAATAAAAATTCATCTTGATCAAGGAACACACAGGAAAATTCCTATAGCTCCAGTGAAATCAAAGCAGGCCACGCACTAGATGCAGTTTCCAACCAGAAGATTTATCTAGTGGATGAATTTTTAGGCCAAATAATGATGATTAATTAGTAAGTTGGGCCACACTAAGTCCACATAATGTAATTATCTAGAGATAAAGAAGTAAGGATTGCTGTTTTTTTGGATAGAATCACCCTAAAGAACGAGACTGGGCTGGTAATAAGGGGACGATTTGCCGCAATAGTCTGAATGGTTACTGGAACCCTCCGTCCTCTCTGCAGCCCCAGCCTTGTAACTTCACAGAGCCTCCCGTTCCCACCTTGTGGAAAATGACACATCTTCAAAACAAAGCATTTTTGATATGTACTATAAGCTTTGCTCTCAGTGAGTTCATAATCTTTTGGACGAATATCAGACAAACATTACAAGGAGGATTTCGTCTCCCTCCTCCTCACCCCTCTTCTTTCCTTTCATAGACATTTGGTCTCCACAAAGAGAAGAACTTAAAGAATAACAGAAAAAAGTTAACAAGTGAAGATGGCACTTTGCCATATGCCTAACTCACCTTGTGAGTTATAAACAAGGCTTCTTTACTTCTATATATTCTACTTGCCTTTCTTGAAACCACACACTGGTTACTGATTTTACCTTTTCTCTCAGCTTATAACATTACATTGAATTTATCTTCACTTTACTGTGATTATTGTTTTATTATCTAAAAGCAAGTTAAGAAAAAGACCAGATGATGAAGCTAATGAAATCTCACACAAAGGCATTAACTGCCACCACTTTGCCGGGCGGGGGTTGTGTGAGATCAGCAACTGACAGAACGTGGGGGAAACCAGTGTGAGTGGGGCTTGTGCCATGCACACATCTGGGGGAGTTGTCCATTGGAGGGAAATTTTTAAAAAATTAAAAACCATCTAATAGTCCGACACCCGATTAGGACGAAATGAGACCATGCAGCCCACCTCGCAGCTCCTCTGTTAGACTCACTCAGCCTCGACTGACTGCACCAGGGGTAACCTGACCCAGCTCAGCCTAACCGCACCCAGCAGCACAGCCTGTACTTTCCAGCCCCCGAACACACCCTGTTTGCTGACTTGTTTCAGGGACTTTCTGCCCAGCAACAAGCGATGACTGATGCTACCCAATAAAAATTCACCGCACTTTTAAGCATTTGTATCTCCCGCTTGCAAAGCCTATATAAACTAAGCCCAAAGTCAGCTCTGGGCTGCTGCTTTGGGACCAGTCCCCATCAGCCCGCCTGGTATAATAGCGTTGGTTGCCTTCTAAGTCCTTGGTATAGAGCGTTTTCTATTCAGTTCAGTACCGGATTCCATAACATCAATGCTGCATACTTGAGCGGTAAGTGGGGAGCTACCATCTGCATGTTTAGCTAAAATTTTTGTTTTTTACATGGATTTTTAAGACTGATAGACAGGAATTTTCATTTTTTCTCTTTATTCTTCTGGGTTTTCATAGCAGCAAGGCATCATACAATAAATGTCTTATATATTGCAGGAACGGACCGATGTGTCTTGGCATTATCTGACCATGCTCGTGGTAACCTCTCAGTGCTCAATCCTTGAAGTAGAGAAAAAGCAGCTCCCAAGTCCCCAGGACAGTTCAGAAAGCAAATAAGACATACAGTCAGTGGCATCCTCAGAACTCCTCTCCTCAGCTTCTCCAGCCCTCACTCCTGGGGTGAGTTGTATGCAAGGGATGGTGAAGAGGAATCACTCTTCTCACCTCTCCTTACATCCTGCCGGTGTCTGGGAGATTACTTGTGATGCTGGAGAGCTCCCCACACTACCTCCATGTGTCCCACCTGGCTGGTCCAGCAGGTTCTCTGTGGTGCTGGGAGAACTTGCCTCTCTCCTTCAGGATGCTTTGGCTGGACAGTCCAGTTGTCAGTGGTGATGCTGAGGGACATGGTCAGCATCTCTTGCCCATCCCCGGACATCCATTCCAGAGACTTCCTGGGGGAGGGGATGAAGGCTTCTTAGTGACTCTTACCTTATTGTTGGCCTTGGTGCCAGGTCAAAGTAAGACGTTTTTGACATCCAGTTGCATGCAAGTACTTTTAAGAGATGACCAATAGTGTTTGTGTTCTACAATGGGCACCAGGTCTCCAGAAGACCAGAAATGTTTGTATTGGCAGGTGAAGTTCCATATTTTTGACCTAAGAAAGCACACACCTGTGTACACTTAATGTACTGCATTTCTTTTCTCCCCATCCATCCTGGGATTCTAAGAGAAGAGCTGTCAGGATTAGGATTACTGCAGTGGCCCACGACTAAATTTCAGATGATGGAATTTTCATTAAGACCAATTTCTCATGAAGGAAGCATGGCCTGCTTTGAATGTGACATCCTAGCTTGTGGGAGCTCCCTCAGTACTCACTCAGAGAAGCAAATATCATAATACTTCTGACAAATTTTGAGCTATCAAAGCTCTGAGAGATGTATAGTGAATAAATTAAATTCATCAAATTTAATTTTGAGGAGTTGGTCTTAGGTTCAAAAATTTATAAAAAAGAAATCACAATGCACTGTATTTTGATCAGTGATAACATTTAGTTTCCATCTTTGAATTGGCTATAATGGTGCCTTCCTTTATAATTTGATGTGAGCTTGTGATAAAATAATAAAATGTATGTTGTTGTTACTGTATTGAGACAGTTAAATATTTCTTTAACACAGAATTTGATGTCTATATTTATTTTTTAAGAGGATATAGTCCTACAAATTCTATTTTTGTAGCATTGAACAAAGCATTGAATGAAGAGTTTTGTTAGATTCAAATGTAGTTCCCGATCTTTAGAAAGTCATAGTCCATTTGAGTGTATTTTTAAATATATACTATTTTTATTCATAAATGCCTATTTACAAACATGCATAGCACAAAAAGGTGCATTGTATACATATATAACATTAACTTTGGAAGATGAATATTATGGGATCTATAATTATGCTTCTTTAAATAATATAATTAATAATTGATCAACAATCAAATATGAGGCATTTTGATGATTGTTTTATATTCATTATCTCATTAATAGCACCCATCAGTTCTTTGAACTAAGGATCCCTTTTACAGATGAGGAGCACTGACCGTTCTAAGGTCACAAAACCAGTACCAGCAGCAGCCAGAATGACTCCGGTGCTCTCTGCTTTCCCTTGAGGCAGGAGAAATGCAACAGCAGGTTGTTAGGGCAGGGAGAGCATGTCTGATCCAGGTCTGCTACTGGAAAGGAATCTGTGAAACAGGCAGAGCACTGTTGGCCAGAGAGCCCGGGTCTCCAGGACAGCCACGCAGAAAGAGGGTGAGGAGGCAGCTGGTGGTTGCTGTCCACCCTCAGCACACACGCACGGCCCCAGGCCACGAAGCCTGTGGTGGGCAGGAAGCCAGGACTTGCCACAGGGTGCAATGCTACCCAGCTAACCCATGTACATACACATATGTCCCTGTGTAAAGTGTTAGCTTGAGGAATAGAAGCATCAGAAATGCCAGTTTCTGCAAGGCCATATGGCATTTCACCATTAAAAAGTAGCCTAGGGCCGGGGATGTAGCTCAGCGGCATAGGGCTTGCCTGGCAAGCCTGAGGTCATGAGTTCGATTCCCAGTACCAAAAAAAAAAAAAGTAGCCTAGCCTGTCAGGTCAGAAGATGCGCTCCTCTGAGTCCTGTCAGCCTTTGATGGACCTGATTCTCTGAGCAGCCCGACACAGGGAAACCCATGCACAGCAGCCTGGAGCCTCCACATCCTCCAGGCCTGTTAAGCAATACCTTCTCCATCATGAGATGAGGAGGAAAGTGATGTGGAAAGGAAGGGGTCCACTCAAGCTGCAGTAGCACAGCCCCGATCTGAGGGTGCCCTGCTCCAAGGATCAGGGGATGCTGAGCCACATGGCCCTGTGGCTGCCAGGCTGCGAGACACCCACCGGGCACCTGCCCAGGGAGGGACACAACTCGTAGTAAACTCTGACCTCGACAGCGAGGCTGAGCCGGTGCCACACGTGTCCCCCAGAGCCTGTGGTGTCATTGATTTCACAGTCAACACAGGCAGCGAGCTGCTCCCTTTTATCTAGACAGGGCTGCCCCTCTCATTTTGATACTATTTCAAAACAATTATGATATCGACCATGGCAACTCTCATTGATGGCTCAAATATGCCTGTTGGCTTCTGGTAATACTTTCATGTGTTTTAAAATGACACTGTTTCCCAAGTCTATAGAATTAACTGGACTGCATCTACTCTAGCTTCAAAACATTAAAAAATAAAAGCAAAAACAAAAAGCCATGTTCAGTACAGCTATTGAAGAGCTAATACTTTTCCTTCTGTTCTGTAGGATCTCAGCTTCCGTTTAGCTTTTCTGTCAGCAAAGTGTTAGAAGGTGCTGCTCTGTTTTCTAATGAGAATTTTAGTTTCAGTGTCAGATATTTTTTCTGATTTGTTTGCTGTATTTGCTGAGGCTGAAGCAATGTTTTCGACAGTCAGAAGCCTTAAAGATGATCGCATTGTCCTGAAGGGGGCTAACTGTCCCCTCGCAGAATGGCAGATGCGCCCCTCGCTGGCATCCCCCTCACCCTCTGCACACCTGCTCAGCACCCGGTCCCCTTGTTGAGACAGAAGCTGGCCCATCCCGCTTACCCTTAAGATGCCCACAAAAGCATATGAGCTCATGTATTTCTCCGAACTTCCAATTTAACTGCTCCTATCTACGAAAGAAATCTGTGGCGTTTACCGCAGAGTTATTTTTGTAAGTTACCTGCCCACTTACCGCCACTGAGAACAAGGCAAGCCTTTTGCTGAATGAAGCAATGTGAATTATCCTAGCAGCTTTCTGAGACGCCATCACACATTTCAGTTATTTCTCTACTCTGACCACCCCCATAAAATATTTTAAAATTATTTTCCCATATCAAATGTGCTGCCAGCCATGAAATACCACAGGAAAATAATGCACATAAATTAGCATGATCAAAATCTCTAATTAGAGAAGAAATATTTGCTTTGTATTCAAACATTCCTTTCCTTTGACAGAACCAAGCAGCTTGTCACTTCGAACTGAACATTAATTACAAAAACAGTTTATTTGGAGGGAAGTGACACAAAAGAAGATTCTGGCTGTCTAAGTAGGAGCGAATAGGTGACGGCATTGATAGGGATCATTTTTTAAAGTCTCTTGCCAGGGTTCCTGTTGGCAAATGACTTATTAGACCAAGTGAGGTAAAATGTCGTGGAATAGACTTCCTTTTCATGAAATCTTAGTATCCATTCGATCTGACAACTCTAATTATGAAAGCTCTCCTGATCCAATTATGTCACCTGGTGTTGTAAGGGTGAAGGGGAGTCACACACTCATAGTTAAAAGAGCTACTGAGGGTGATTAAATTCAACTTGAGGTTAATGACTCCTTCAAAGGGACGAGAAAAGGGATCACAGTTGAGAAGTGCACTCAGGGATTTCCATCATGATGCGCACATTTTCAGTACAGAACTCTGAGCTTTGTGTGTAGCATCTGTGATGAAGTAGGCAGGATCAGCAATAACAGGTGAAGACTTCAATGCAGCACTCTTCATAATGAACAGAACAACCACTGTAGTCAGAACCTCAGTGAGGAAGTAGAAGAGTTGGACAGCAGGATAAATCAACTAGCTCTAGCAGACTACGGTAGTACACCCCAGCTGGCACCGTATTCCTCTCGAGAACTGTGTTCCTCGTGAATCCTTCCAGGCAAGGACTCCTGCCAGGCCTGCTTGCGCTGTGGTCTGACTGTAGGATGCTCAGAACTTCTCCTTGCCTAGGAATGCTCATCTCAGGGGACCTCCACGATGTTCTCAGAGCTCCTCTCTAGTTAGCTGGACCCACAAATGACATAAGTGAGATTAAGTGGGGAGGAATAAAGAATGATAAAAATCGTGCTGGGTTCTTGTCTTAGAAGGAATGAACCCAAAGATGGTCGGAGTGGCCAGGTATGTGAGATGGGGGATCACATCTGAAACGCAGGTACAGAGGAAAGCAGGGAACCATAAATTCAGGATGATTTTATAATTCCCCTAGGGAGGGTACTGGACATTCCCAGTGGCATGAGTACAGCTAAGTTATACTTGTTTTATCTCCAAAGGGTTGCATGACTACAGGTACCACATAAAGTGTCTGCCATGCTTTTTATTCCTGACCATAATGGGATTCACCTGCCAGACTCCAGGCTCTGGGTGGGTCGGGTCACACCTGCATCTCTCTGTTATGTTTCCAGTTCCTTGCACATCACTGTTTGGAGGGAGGAAGTGGTGTTCATCCTCTGGAATTGGATTCCCCGATGGCAGATGGACCCACCTAGTCCTGTCCAGTGGGAACTGGGACTTGGAGGAGACTCTGCGACACACCCGACTGGAGGGACAGCACCAAGCAGGAAGCAACCCAGACTCTCCTTTCTGCTTCTCAATCCTCTCACCAGAGCCTCCAACGGCCTAAGTAGAGTCTGAAGCCAGCTGGCAGGGATCATGGGTCCCAGAGTGTCCCAGGCAGAGCAGAGCAGAGTGCAAGTGGAGGAAGAGCTGAGTGAGAGCAGGTATGTGACTGCCCTCATGTCCTGCTAATACCCCAGGAGATGGAGAGCTGGAAAGGCAGCAGGAGCAGGGTCGCTGACTGCAGTCTGGGCAACAGCCCCACAGCACCGGTCTCATGAGCTCCCTTAGATCAGAATCCCCTGAAGGTAAACCCTTTTTTATCCGGGGGAATTTTAAACACTATGGTAGTTCCCCAATTTTGCATGATGTTGAGCCTTATTGACACAGGAAATGAAGTATTTTAAAAGTCTATTTAATTAAAATTCTAGTTAATGAAATTTTAATTTTCATTGGAAGATTGACCTGATTTTAAGATGATCTTTCAATAAAGCAGATCGGTGCCCTGCCATCACTGAACTGTGCAAACTTAAACAAGGGCTGGGGCGTGACCTCTGAAGTGTTCCCGGCAAAGAACTAGAAGCAAAAACATTATTTTTGTATTTATTATAAAAATACTGACTTGGATTTAAAACCAGCTGCAGAAATTGTTTCTAGAACCTCCCACAGCATTCCTTCATCACTGCAGTGACTCTGTGGAGTTACATCACCCCTGGTTGACATTTTCTGCCAAGAGGAAGTAAGAAACTTGAACATCACAACAGGCTGAACTGAGATGTGTGGCTGACACTGGCTGATCCGTACATAGTTTCTTTTTAAATACAACCCACCTTGATTTAGAGGAGAGGGTAATTCCAGGTGGGGATAGAAAAGATGGAAAACATTGTTTGGATTGCTTTTCTTTGCTTTGGACAAGTCAACTACGTTAGTAAGTATGCATTCTCCACTTAACCAAACACTTGTAACAACCACCAAGAGCTTAATTAGAGACATTCTTCTCACAGGTCCCACAGGCAATGTAACATAGTCCTCTCATTACCCTGCCCACAGTTCCGCTTTCCATGGCCTCGGTTATGCAGGGTCAACTGCGTGATCCCAGAATGCAGCATTTCAGTAGCAAAGTGTTCCTAAATTTTGCATTCTGTGCTTTTCTGACTGTGGTGATGGAACGTTATGCCATCCCACTCTGTTCCCTGAGCCGGGAGTCATCCCTCTGCCAGCGTATCTGTTTTGTACATGCTGCCCACCCATGAGTCACTTCACAACTGTCTTGGCACCAGATTGGCTGTCGGGACGTCACAGCGCTCGTGATCAAGTAATCCTCACTTTCTTTACTTAGTTATTGCCCCAAAGTACAAGAGTACTGATGCTGGCCTTTCAGATAGGCCAATGAGGGGCCAGGGGAGCCTTTCAAAAGTGAACGTGTGAGAACTGTTCACTTAATAGAGAAAGAAAAAAATCATAAGGAGGTCGAATGGTGAGACCGAATCTTCTGCCCATGAAGTTGTGAAGAAGGAAAACTCAGTCAGTGCACACTACTTTATTGTTGTTCTTGTTGCACCTCAAGCCACAAATGTAGTGGCCACAGTGCACAGGCATTTACTAAAGGTGGGAAGGTCCTTAACTTTGTGCATATACACGTGGGAAAACATGTGTGCACATGTGCATGGGAAAACACATGTGCATATACGCATGGGAAAACGTGTGCATATGTGCATGGGAAAATGTGTGCATTTGGGCAGTTTATGTTTTCAGTCCTCCACTCAGTGTATCCCCAGAGGATAAGGGAGGATAACCCTATATCTATACCTATATATCTATATATCTATGTATCTATATATCTATATATCAATTTCTATATCTATATTTAGAGATATAGATATACCCTGAGAAAACTTTCTCAAGTGTAAGAGTCCAGGCTCAAGGGTTCAAAGGGCACCTGTTTCCTGCAGTCTAACAACGTTCTTGGTGTCCACCCCCTTCGTCTTGTAAGCAGACATGCACTACTAGGCTTGTGATGATTGGCGAATCCCATTTCAGGAGGGCCAATCAGAATAACACATATCAACATCACCACAGGGGGTTACACGACAACTGTTTAATGACCATCACCTCCTTGTCTAAATATGTCCTCCCCTGTGGGATTATAGAAACAAATTCCAGGCATTAAATCCTGTCAAAAATCTTTATCTTTTAAAATTCCCCAGACTTCCCACTTTAAATAATAACAGCAACTTTTGGAATAGTCTCAGAGACATGTTTCTGCCCCATTTGTGGACTGTTCTCCTGTTCCTTTCCTCCTAAACACACGAGAGCTCTGAGCCCAGGAGGCTGCCAGCCCCAGCCAGTCCAGAGTCTCTTTTGCTCACTCTTTTTTAAAAAATGAGCAAAGCACAGCAAGAGAAATTCCACCTAGAGCCCCACAGTGCCAGGACAATGGAGACCGGTGGGGTCCTTGAGCGCCATCATTTTCCTCTTCCATCCTCCTGTCCCTACAGAGTGGATGGCTGTACCAACGGGACTGGGACGCAGTGTGTGTGACCCAATAACAGACTCCCACGTGAAACTACCCAGTGTTTGTGATAGGAATGAGAGAGAGAGAGTTCAGGGGAAATAATAACAAACACACTTCTAGTTTTATATAACTTCCATCTCACGGACTTTGGGTCAGAGGAGCCCAGTGTCTAGACCTTAATAACAAAATCAGGCACATGGCAACCAGGAGGGAAACAACATTTGCAGTGTGCTCTGTGGCTTGGCTGTGGGTTTGGTGAGTTAGGTTCAGTGCATTTTCAGCTTAGGATATGTTCAGCTTATGATGGATTTATAAGGACACAACCCCATAGTAATTCAAGCAGAGTCTATGTTTCCAGGGAAAGTCTTTCTAATAATTCATGTCATGAAAAGAGATAGGAACTCAGAGAAGAAAAATAGCCAGCCTGAATGCGGCGACCTGCCCGTATTCAGGGGAGAGTAGTATGGTTACCCATAGAACGCTTCAGCCCTGCTCACTTGATCCTATGTATGTTCACAGATTCCTCAGCAGAGTCTCTGTGGATCCAAGCAGAGGGGGTGTTCAAGGCCAGCTGGTACCACCGCCTTGGCAAGGGTTAATGAAAGGCAACATGGAGTTTAGAGCAGATGGTCTTTTGGGTGAACCCTGCATCTTCTTAGTACTATATTACCTAGGGAGAAATATAGCATCTCCAAGCCCTGATTTTTCTTTTGTGAAGCTGGGATAATACATCCTAGAGCTGTCATGAAGGTTAAATGATGATATATTAGGGAAATTTATCTGAGGATCAGATGCACATAATGATGCAATAGAGGAAAGTTATTGCCTTTGCACTTTAAACCCCTTGAAATCTGGAACAGAATTTCTTTGTTTGTGTTTACTACTGCTGTTTTATTTATTTATCTTTTTGTACCAGCACTTGAACTCACAACCTCATGCTTGCCAGCAGGCACTGTGCTGCTGAGCTGTATCCTCAGACTGCAACTGCTGTGTTAACTAGGATACAGATGTAAACAAGATACGAATGCACTTTACCTTTAAGGAAAAGTCTGGATTGTAAGCCTGACTGCCATCAGAGCCATCAAGGGCTCATACCCTTGCCATTTTGCCCCCTTGGCCATTCTTAGGGAGTTTTCAGGACTGGTCCAAAATGAGGCCTCATGTGTCACTTACTTGCCAGCAGGGAGGGTCACTGAGTGAGGGCCCGCCCTGCTCCTTGAAATGCCTGTCGCCGATCACCCACATGTCTTTCTGGGGCCACAGCCCAGCCATTCATCCCCATTTAGCTGCAAGAGATCCTGGAATAGAAAGAGCATCTTCGTCATTTGGTTAGAAATGAAGGTTCTGTTTCAAAATAACAACAAAGTAAAAAAGGAGAAAATACACTGAGGACAACTAGCCCCTTCTGCCACACCCATAATGATTAGCATGGCGACAATGGCCAATAAAAATACAATGAACACATTACTATTATATGACTGCTTTTAAAAGGTCAGTATGTGAGACCACCTTAAGCAAAGTTTTGGAATTTTCTCATCTCATCAGTCTCAGATGACCCAGGGCTAAGGACTTTGAAGATTGATATAAGCATCAAGCATCTTACCATGCCCCACTCCATGTCAGTTAGTACCTTCAACGCATGAGAAAACTATAACCTGCATCTGACTTCAAAGGGCATTCATAACTCAAGAGAGAAACCGTGCACTGATTCAGCAGGTGCTTTCTACTGACAGCTCTCCTCGCCCCAGTTACCATGACTAGTCTGTTTTCTGTCCCTGCAGATGTGCTCATTCTGAATGTGTCCTATAAGTGAAATCTTATACTGCATGGTATTTTGAATCTGGTTTCTTTGGTGAAGCATGAGAATATATTAATTTTTAAACTCAACAACAAAGCAAACAGCCCAATTTAAAAACAAAAATGAACCGAAGACTTGGATAGACATTTCTACAAAGAAACTATAGAAATGAGTAACAAGCACTTGTGAAAAAAAGCGTTCAACACATTTTGTCCTTAGGGAAATGCAAACCAGGACCAGTTAATTTTGCAACAAAGTGAATCACTGTGAATAAAGTTTGACTGACAAATACAGGGAAATGATGACGCTTTGTTGTTAGGTAGTGGAGTGATGATTGCTAGGTCTACAGGGCAGTCAGTGTGTGGGATTGGCAGGGTCGGAGACGGCTTTCCTGAAGGTAGAAAGGGTTACTAGGGTGTGCATGTGTAAGAACTACCCCTCGCCCAGTCATTTCACATGTGTCTGTGTAGTTATGAGACGTTATTCTCCAGTTAAAAGCTGATACACTTCAGGGCCCCAGCTGAGGACTACCCAGCCCCAGGATTGGGAAAGCTTTTATACAAACTACAAAATTTCCCCCCTGGAGAAAGTTACCAGGAAGAAGGCTGAGTCATGAAAAAAAGGAGCAGCTGCGCCTGCTCTGAGCTAGGTTTGCCTGTGGTTCTCCCTTGAGCTCTGCTTTCTGAAGTGCCCAGGAAAGCACCTTTGTGCGTCTGGCAGAGCAGGGTGCAGGCCCTGCTTTCCGAAAAGAAGTCCAAGTCCCCATGGTCTACCTAATACTTTCACTTTTGGTTGTTAATGTGAAATCAAATTTGTTGTCCATATTATTAATAGTTGTTTGTCTAAATTCAGAAGAATGGTTTTAAAAATAAGAGATGATACCCGGAGCAATCTAGCACCATTTAAATGAGCACAGAATCAGTTTGTTCAAATAAAATCTGGAATTAGGTAAGGGAATTTTTCATCTGTCAACTCCACGTGCTCCTGCCCACATCTGCCTTTTGTCCCAGCTGCTTATTTATAGTTCTCTCCTTTCACTCTTACAGATGTCCCCACGTGGATAACGCTATTCTGCCACCCTAATTATTAGCGTCTTTCAGGGCCTCTGTTTCATGGTGTTCTAATACTTCGCTGATCTCAGATGCTCTGCAGAACCCACCTGCTGGGCAGAATTAGAGGTGCAGGACTCTGCCCCTGGCTTTGAGGTCTTTGAGGAGGAAGCGGTGAAGGCTGATATCCTAGTCCAGCAAACAAGAGCGCGTTAGCTGTGTGGTTCACACTGGGGCAGATGCTGGCGCGCTCCAGCCCAGTCTGAAATGTGTCCTCTTTTATAGAAGGGGCAGTATTCACCCATAGACGGGACTCTGGAGCAAAGCACAGCAACAAAACTAAACTTGAAATTTTATTCAATAATTTAAACTTTCATTGACAGTAATAATTGTATATATGTGGTACAAGGTGCTGCTGATATATATACTTGTAGAAAAAGTAACTCATATCCATCACCTTATTACTTGCCATTTTTTGTGCTGAGAACGTATAAATGTTCACATTAAAAAAACAACCACAGCAACAAAGTTAGCACTTTGCTCTTTAAAACTTTGCCACGCCAAGGGTTCCATCTGCAAAATAATGAACGACTGAGGGCTTGGTTTTGAGCTTCTTCCACCTGCTCAGCTGCAGACAGAGAGCAGTCTCCTGAGGCTTGCAGGCAAAGTCCATCTGAGACACCTCACTGGTTGTCTGAGAGCCCAGGGCTCCATGTGGCTCCACTGTCCTGCTCTGGAAGGACCGTCCCTGACGCCTTCAGAGGGCTGGGGAGAACTCAGGTTCTGGGACTCGGCTCTGTTGGTCTGGAAGCCCCGCAGGCAGCGCCTGCCTGGGCTGGCTTCAGCAACTTTGTGAGTGTCGTGGGCTAGAGGTCTCACCTGCAGGAGGTGACAGGTGCTGAGGAGCTGACTTTTCATAGGATCAAAGCCTGAGTGCGACGTAGAGGAAGTAGTGGAACAGACCCTGAACTAGCCCAGCCCGTCTGCCTAGATGTTCAGCTGCTTGTGTCCCTTCCAGTTCTTATAGGAAGTGCCAATCAGACCCTGAGGCTCCCAGCTTAATGTTCCCTACAGTTCTCCTTCACCCTGGTAACACGCTGACCCCGTGTTCTGGCGCTGCCCTGCTCTCCGACCTCAGGACCGTGGCTGCCCCTCACTTGCGGGCCTGCTGCTCCATCCTTTTACTTTCCCTTAAATACCTCGGCTTCCCGCCTAACCCCAGATCCTTTACATGCTGCTTTTGTGCCTGGAGCAGCTTTGGATCCTGCCTTCACCCTCTGCGGTTAAACCCATCCATCCTTCTCGGATCAGAGCACGTGTTCCTTCTTCAGAGACGCCTCCCCAAGCACCTCCCATCTAACATGTGACGCAGGTGACCAGGCGTGGCCCAGAGCATTGCTAGGGTGTGAAGAACTCAGGATGGCGGGCACCCATCTGTCTAAACCCCCAAAATGAACAACATGGAAATGAGCAGTACACACTATGGGCTGCGGGTGATGTGGTGGCAGTGTAGGTTCATCAGTGTTGGACCGCACCACTCTGGTGGGCTGATCATGGTGAGAGAGAGCATGTGTGTCAGGAGATACTGGAAACCCTGTGTTGTCACGCAAATTTTGATGTGAACTTAAAACTGTTGGAAAAATGAACATTACATGAAACTAAAAGCTAAAACCCTAAACAACAATGACAATGATGGTGCTGCCCGCTATGATTTAGTTTTCACGGAAGGTCCTTTTGCCACTGGGTCACAGATGCTTAGCCTAGAAGAGGTGCCCGCTGCAGCAGGCGGCCAATGTGACCACACGGTCTCGCCTCACATCTTCACACTCCTTTGAAGAGCGTGAAGAGAAATGTCTGCTTCTCTTCCCACCATGGAGCTGTTGGGGATGGTAGCTAAGCAGGTATCCGTTAACCAGAAGGTGAAAAGTACTTGCTGCCAGGAGCTCACCCTCTCTTGCTGCCCCTGGGGATCCTGAGGTTGTTCCCCTGCCAGGCTCCCACTGGCCTGCAAGGTGACTGGTCACGTGCCCTGACGCCCTGTCACCTCTGGGGAGAGCCAGCACCAACTGCCAGACACATAGTGAGACCACACCCCCTGGTGACTGTAAACGTGTGGGACCCTCGCACTGAGGCAGGATCGGAATTCCAATCACAGAGTCCTGAGCAAGCTAATAGTTCTATTTACATCTTCTTTGTTTGCAGATAGCATGGTCTGTTATGCAGGAAAAATTAACTGACATACACAATAAATATTTATGGAATGAATGAATGAATGAATAATAGTCTCAGAAGTTGCAAATAATAGACATCTGTGTATTCCTATTTATTTTTACACACATATAAGCCAATGTGGGCATTATACATATGTATTCCCTTCTGGTAGAAATGAAGGAAGCACTACTCTTTATTAAAATATTCATTTGTCACAGGAATTTCACAGAAGTTGCCTTGCTGAAATTATTGGTATAGATATTTACAGCTTTAAGGCATGCAAAATAGTGTCAAGTGCTAGCTCAGGATCTGGCTATGAAGAAATGATTGGGGACATACCCGAGGTCATTCAGGTACTGGCGGGAAGAGGCTGGTCACACCATCGGGGAGACTTCAAGTGCTGAGAAGCAGCACGGTTGCCTAGGTGCCCTGGGATGCAAGGCCAGCCCCGCTGCCCCTCACCCCCGGGAGTGTCTCATAGAAGAAGCTTGCAAATAAAGAAGATGGTTGACGCAGAGGTGGTGGTTATGATGGTGGTGGGAGGGTGGTGATGGTGATGGTGATGGTGGTGGTGGTGGTGGTGGTGGGGACGGGGACAGTAGTTGCTATGGTGATGGTGATGCTCGTGGTGGTGATTGGTGGTGGAGTGGTTTTCTTGCTCTAACCATGAAACTCACAGCAGATTCTCATACAGAATTTGGCATGGCTCAGGAGAGGAGAGAGGAGCAAAGCTCAGTCCACTCCCTTATTGTCTTACAACTTCCACACATGCCACGAATGCCAGTGGACAGCTGACTCATTATGGTTGCAAGAAAAGACAATGGAGGAAAAGGAAAGTGTTCACTAGTGCACGGCTGGTTACATTTGTTGCTGTATGTGTTTGGTATTATCCAGTTCTCTAACGTGATGCTGACGTCTTGCCTCGTCCCCTTTTCATTCTCTTTGGAAATTTCACATTCCATCTCCATTTTCTTCAGAAGAAAGAGTTACGGTAATTCACATCCCCAAGAAGAAAATTACACAAAACTAGACTATGCAGTTCATAATTTGTCCGTATGCATTCTTTCCACAAAGTTGTCTACTTTCGTAGATACGGTGCTAATAAAATCAATTACCCCTAACCTTCTCGCTTCTGGTAGATGTTTCGATTGCTCATTTTAACCATTTGTAACAAAGGCAAAAGAAAAGCGCATAGAGATGCCAAAATGTACAAATACTCATAGGTCGGAGTGTTTGCTTAAGATGTATCATTTAATAATAAAAACTAAAAGTATAAAAGTGTTTCATATTAAGCTCACAATTTAATTGATATAAATTACAGTCATCTGCTTACTCAATTCTCTTTTCCCAGGGAGATGGAGTCAAGGGGGGAGACGGAGAGGGAGAGAGAGAGGGAGGAGGAGGAGGAAGGCTTGAAGACTCGTAAAAGACAATTTTCTTTGGGGGGAAATGGTGCTCTGTATCATCACTTGGCAAATATGTTCCTGCAGCCCCTGTCACTGCAGCCTGCCTGGCCCTCCCTTCTGTCTAATCGGCAGGCCGTCCTCTCCCACTGGCACCCAGGCTGTAGGTGGAGTCAGAGCCACACACCCATGAGCTGGCACTGCAGTGCCAGATTTCAAGCAGTGGGAGGTGTCCTGTGCTGATGGACTACTGATATTAGTGGAGGAGCCAGTCTGGAAGCAGAGGCAGGACTAGGGAGGCTTTTGAGTGGCTTGTAAAGCTGTGTTGGAGGACAAAGACCACAGAGAACCACGGGCTTTGTAGCTCTGCTGGGATGGGGGGGTGCCGAGCTCTGCCCAAAAGTGGCTAAGAGGTGGTCCTAGTAGCAAGTCTGTAAAATATTATATGGCAGCCCCATAAACTCTGTCAGACCTGAGTCAGAGGGACCTTGCTTGGCTCATTCCTCTTGCATGTTATACGTTTGGGCTGAGGTTTTCCATGCCTGCATTTGGGAAGTGTTGTTTGAAATTAAAGTTGCCTAGAAAGCAAAGGGCCCACTGTGGTTAGGGAAGTTTTATTTGTCAGTCTATTTATTTAGGTTTTTGGGAAAAGTTAGCAAAAGATAAACTATTAGACCACCTGGTGGTAGGGTAGTGGTACTTTTACTTTTTATCTCCATTTTTTCAGAAGAGTACGCTCTGATTATCCCCAAGTGACTGTATTCCGTGTAATTAAATGCACTTCAGAGAAAAATGGGACCATGTTTTCGAAAGGCGAGGCACAAGTAGATGGAAGATGGGGCTGCAGGGCTGTTTCCCATGGGGGCGTGTGCTTACACCCACCAGCTTCTACTTGTGATTCATCCTCGTGGAAAATGACGCCTTCGTGATAGAGATGAGCTCATGACGCTTTATGTTCTCCTAGGCTGAGACCGACGACTCACGGCGTCCCGTTTCCCTTAGAGCACTGGGGGCCTGTGTCACCGCCCGGTGGCTCCCCGATGCGCGGTGAGTGTGCAGAGAAGTGCTTGGATGGGCATGCGGGCGCTGTAGTGATGAGCTCAATCACAGGCCCAGCCCCGAGCTGCCGGACACCCAGGGACTCCATGGGGAAGGCGTGAATTCGGGAGCACTTTTCATGCACACGCCTGACACACAGTGGCGAATTTTACATTGTGACTCCCGCCGAAAGGGGTCAGTTTTGGAAGCTTCTAGTTTGCAATGTCTACTTAAACTGCCATGTTTGTAATTGTGGCTGTTTTGCCAATTTGAGAGAAACAGTCGAAAAAACTTTTAATGACTATAAAATATGACTTTATCATTAAAGGACCAGGTTTAGTAAAACACTGAAAACCCAATAAAGGGTGAGAGTGATATAACCATTTTATCATGAAGTAGTTTCCGCCTGGGCTGCTCTGTAGCATCTTGGATTTCCTAGGCGGCCCTGACAGCGTTGCTTCTCTGCACTTCAGAATCAAGAGTTACTAAATACACCCCTATAGTGAGAGCCCCCCATCCCATGGTCTCACTTTCTGCAGTTTGAGTACCTTGCAGTGACCCAAAGTCTAGAGTGACAAAATAGAAAATCCCAGAGATAAACAAATTATATGTTGCAAATTACAAGCCCTTCTGCCTACTGTGATGGAATGGAATTCCAGCTCCATCCTGAGAACCAGCCCTGGCTCTGCACACGCGCCTGGTCACCCTGCCCACCCGAGAGTCCCTTAGCTCCAAGTTCCAAGCTGTCCTGCGGCTTCGTACTTAACTCACAGACCCCCCTCTGTTCCTTAGCGTCCCAAGCACCAGAGCAACTACGCTGGCCACTGCTTACCTCAAAGAAGCCTCCAGGTGCTTCGTTCAAGAAGGGTGGGGAGGACACAACATGCCGCACGTTGAGGTGGAAAATATAGCCACACAATGTTAGTGCAGTATATTGTTATAATTGTCCTGTTATCCTTCATCTGGCACTGTGTCTACTTTAGGAATTAAACTTTACCTTGGCCACATGTGTATAGTTACACAGTACGCACACACACCACACACGAACGTGTAGGGACCACCTGCACTTTCGAGTGTCCATCTGGGGACCATGGAGGGGTGGCTGACATTCTAAGGAGGGCACAGAAAAGGGTGGATGCCCTCCAGGCCTGGCAGGGGTGCCCACCGTGCTAGACAACTTGAGGGCCTAGCAAAAGGCCCATTTCCTACTCCCCAAGCCCCGGGCTCCCCCCAAATGCAGCCTGATCTCTGCGGATCTAAGAATCCATGGCAGAAAGCTCAAAACCATTCATGTGCGTAAGAAACGGATCCTCATGTTGAATCACGAAGGATCCAGGGGGTTAGGAGAATGATTTCCCATAGGACAATATAATAATTTTTAAAAATTAAATTGTTGCTGTCCCAGCGCTCCTCTGGGGGCCCGCTCTGGAGCTGCAAAGTTTTCTCCTGGGGTCACAAGGGCCTGTGCGCATGCGTGGGAATGTGCGCTCAGGAGAAGGCAGGGTTGAGGTGGGCGTGCTCAGGAGTGTGTGGGAGGAGTTGGGAGCGAAGCCTGTCAAAGAAGAGGGGTGTATGGTCTACTGCACATATGTAGGGTCGCATAAAATGCATATAAAATAAAATTTACCATTTTAAGCACCAGAATTTATCAACGTTAAATACTTCGACAGTGTTATCCCACCATCACCACTATGAATTCCCTCAAAACACACTTATCCTATTACTCTTTATGAAGCAGTTCTGGAAGCCTTTTTTCATGGTTTTATAAGCTGTGATCAAAACTTCAGTGAATACCTTGGCCAAGTGCCACGAAGAGGAAAAGCAAACTGGTGAACACATGATGTGCGTCCTCGTCCACCTTATTCACCAGACCTTGCACCACGAGTCTTCTGACTCTTCCCCAAATGAGCATGAGAGGAACTCACTCTGAGTCGACTCAGAACATCAAGGCAGCTGTCACAGCTCACGGGAAGACACTCACCAGAGAGGACCTGCCCTCACCCGATGAGATGCAAATGTAATTACGACCTTCTTTGTACTACGAGTGATTAAGGCAGATGAAATGACTTATGGAAATCTCATAACCAGCTAAGAGGCAGCACAATTAAAAATAGAAGCCAAGGCAGTGAGACCCTGAAAGAATCCCTTAGTCAACCAATGGGACTGCACATCGTCTGGTGTGTTCATGGAGACACACGTGCATGCCCTGACCGATGTGTGGCAGAGACACACAAATGTGTCCATATTTCTTTGGGGCTGGAGCATTGGTTACCCTCCAAATCCCTTCCCATGTATTCTGAATTGTTAGTATCCAAGAAGATGCAAAGAATAAAACCAAAGTAATCCTTCTCACTTGTGTTTTTGGGCTTTGTTCACACACAGACTTATTCATTGCTGAACTCCTTCTATGATCCAGGACTTCGCGAGGCACTGGGTGAACACACTGGGAATAAAACAGAAAGGGCCTGTGAGAGAGAGGATGTGCAGTCAGAGGGGGTTGCTTCTTTTCAACATTTGCTCAGTTTGCTACAAGACCAGCAGAGCATGTGCAGCTTTGAGGCGCCAACATTGTGAAACTCTCCGTGTGAACCATATTTAACCTCCGCATCTGTGAATCAATGTGATTCACCCCTGAGCCTGGGGTCTTTAAGAAGAAGGCAGTCTCCTTACAGTCATACAGGGTCACAACCTAAATAAACCCTGGGAGCTTAGCAGCACAGGCCTCCTGGGAGGAGCACGGAGAGCACACACTGCTGCACATCACCTGCCCTTAAGCTCTCGGGCTGCTTGACAGCAGAATCTATCTTCTCTGACACAGGATGACCAACACATCTGGAGAAACAAATTGCGGTGAGCCCTTTCCAAGTGTGTTAACGAAACAAGCCTTGTCGGGATGCGACAGAGACAGGGCGAGGCCAGGAAGTCCTGGAGCTTAATTGATTTGTGTTCCAGGAAATGAAGACAGGGGCCAGGGTGACTCACACCCAAACACTGGGCAGAAATGTCCTTAAAACCTTATTAGAATAGACCGAGGTAACAGAGCCGAGACAAGCCATGGTCGTGAACGTAGAGCCCATGCACTGGACAGAATCCTTTTCCACACACACCATCCTTCCTATTCCCATTACCTGAAATAATTAACGTAATATAACAGCTTGATTTGTCCAAGGGTTCCTAGGGGTTGTTTTCTTTTTTTGTGTGTGATACTATGGATTTAACTTGAGCTGCATCCTAGACCTTTTATATTTTGACACAGGGTCTTGCTAGGTCACTAAGCTGCTCAGGTTCTGCTAGAACTTGTGATCCTCCTGCCTCAGACTGTGAGAGCTCTGGGTTTACAGGTGGGCTCCATCTCACCAAGCTGAAGAATTTCTGTGCATGAAAGCAGAGGCTGCCTACAGGTGAGGGACATTTACATTCTTGGACTCCAAATTCTAGCCCTAGAAGAGAAAAAGAACTTCCTTTCCAGACATGGTATCTATTCCACAGAAGTGGTAGGCTGCACTGCCCCACACCTCAGATACTGGGGACACCTGTCGGAGACAGTGCCTTGTGCTTAGCAGTGAGCTCTCCTATATTTTCCAGATCTGTGCACAACTAACTTGGGTCATTGGACCATTGGACTCTTCTGTTTCACTTCTCCTTGCTTTGGGGACCTTGGGGGTCAGTTGCTCCACTCCTTCCCCTGTACAGAAGAAGGCGGTTGTCAGAAGCCGGATCCAGGTCCATGAGGAGTATACCTTTAACATTCCCGGATATTGAAGCTGTGTTGTAGAGCTGTTGATAAATGCCCTGACTAATCCACAGTGTGATTTCCCAAAGCCTTTTCCAAAGCCTGCTCCAGTAAATAGAAAAATGCTTATTTTTTTAGACAACACAATCCAGAAATAGAATTTCTGTTTTAGCCAGAGGCTGCAGTGGAGGTGGCAGAAGTTACTAGATTCTAAAACAGATCGACCTGGTTCATTCCCAGCGGCACTATTCCTGAATTGGGTGGAGGGCTGGCGCTCTCCGGGCCCGGCGTGATGGATGGTGTGCACGTGGTAAGTAGAACTAATAAATCATAAGAAATTTTACTGACTCCAGTGTGAATAGAGCTTGCACCACATGCCTGATGTTTCCCACAGCTTAAATTAAGAGTAATGGGTCCTTCTTTGATCATTTACCCAACAGGTAGAATAAAATACCGGAGCAGAAAGGGTTTTCAAAAAGGGGCCTGACGAATCCTTTTATTTTAATCCAAATATTTATTGTGTTCCAGGGACTATGTTGGTCACTTGGAAGAAAGGGACAAATGAGACCCAACCCCTTTTCTGAAGGAGCTTCTGTTTAAAGTAAAACTAACTAAAACAAAATCTGAACAGGTAAAGATGCAGACATTATACTTATGGGATACCATGGGGTTTGGGAGAGGGGTACATATTGGGCGTTTCCAGTTCAGAGAATGCTTCCTGGAAGAATGATGTGCCTAGTGGCTCAGGAAGACATCAGACAAACAAATACGAGGGAGACATTCCCAGGAAAGGGAGGCTGGGAGTGAAGGAATGAATATATCAAACAGCAGGTGTGGGAGGAGAGAGCAAGGCTCAAACAATGCGTGACTCGTGCCACGTGACAGACTGTTTAAATTCTTGTATGTGGGACCCGATCTTACTGAATTGGATTCTGCTGGATCGTAAGGTGGGGAATGGCAGTGTACGATGTTGGGTTTATTAACAGAGGGGAGAACTAACTCTGAAGGTAGGGTGTTGTTTCGAGTTTCATTTGTAGTGGTGAGTGTGTCACAGTATAAGATCCGATGCCTTGTACGAGTTTAAATGTGTTGCATTATTGTAGGGGGTTTAGGGGAAAGCGTCTTGGTCAGATGCTTATACCAAAGCACAGGAAATGAACAAAGAGGCTGCTGGGGCGGGGGACTACATTCCCCTAATGACAAAAATGAAGCAATCCAAAAGTGTCATTGGAGTGTACCTGGGTTGCTGAAGATCCCTACACTGGGACGGGAGCAGCCATGTAAGCATCTCTCTGATACAGGGCCTCCTCTTGCCGCTAGTGGTGAACACCTCAAAACCAACACGCAAAGAATAAGGCGCCATCGGTGGCGTGGTGACATCAGGTGCTGCAGGTCCCACTTGGGAGAAGGGCTAGGGTGGAGTGCGGGAAGGCTTTCAGCCAGAGATGAAGAGTGGAATCCTGGGAAGGTGGAATCCACTGGGTGGTTTATGGAAAGACTCCCCAAGCCTGTGAGGGCTGCAGCACTGGCCTGGCCTCTGGAAGTTGCGGGGGAGGCAGAGGCGACCATCACTGGCAGGGAAGGCAGGGAAACAGCAGCAGAAGCCGTGCCCAAACTGGTCCTGCTAGGAGAGTGACTTTATCCACCACTTCTGCGGAACCAAGGTGCAGCTGCTCCACGAGAGGCATCAGGGACCGGAAATGTGCACCCCACACGACAGTGCACAGTGGTCTCCAGATGAATAGTGCTGAGTTGTCCTGTGGGCGATGAGAGATTTCCATCTGACTTTGTGTTCTCCTTGTGCCTTGTTTGTGTGCATCTGTGCTTTCTCTTATTGAGATATAATATCGCCAGCCCACTCAAGTAGAGGGATCGCGGGTAAGAACATCTCCAATTATCTGCAGATGGCCTCCTTCTAAAAACAGCGTCCTTGAATTTTGGAATTAAATTGCATATGTTTCAAATCTTGGCATGTTTCCCATAAGAAGAAAATCATTAAATAGTAAATCTGTGTAGAGAGGGAACTTCATGTGATTTCAAGTATGGTGTAGAATTTTTAAGTGTTTTTAATATCCTAAATATATAAATAACTCTAATACACGAGTGAAAAAAATAAGAATAGATCACTCACCCAAAAAAGAATTGAAAACCCACTTTAGCAGCTCCAATAACAAAGCACAATAGGGAAACCACATGTATTGATAATCTTTTAAAGTTTTGCATAGAATTACACGTAAAGAGCAATAACTGCTAGATAAAAAAAGAGGCAAATTTTTAGAAAACATATTATCACAAACAACTGGAGAGATATTATATTACTGCACACTTTTTGTGCAGCCCTTATGCAATGTTTCAAAAGCCTTAATAATGTATACTTTCTAATTTAGCTGTGCTTTTCATTTTATCTCTAAGATCTTCATCGCTTGTTAAATATATTGAAGTTCAAATTTGATAATTAGTACATTGCTTAAAATAATGAAAACTGGGAATACATTAAATGTCTAAGGATTAAGAAAGAGTGACATCCGTACAGAGGCTGCAAGCTGAGAAATCAGAAGACAGACTTGCCCCACCCGGCCTTTGGCCAAGCCCCTGGTGTAAACGAAATTTCACCATGTGCCAGGATGTACAGATAGAATTTTAAAGTAAACTCTGGAATTCTGGCTGGCCTGGAAAGACTGGAACGTCCATTAGCTGTGCTTTCTACCATGGCTGAAATGAGCTGCAGGTAAACATAAAGGCCCTCCTTAGAAGGGTTAACATTTCTGCCTCACATGTCTGCACCCAGCAATTGCTTTGCATCTGTGGGTCCTATAAATATTTCAGTTTATGCTTCATGAGTCACATAATATGTAGTGCATGTACCTGATGTAATAGTACCCAACCACAAAATGATACTATTAAAAATATTTACTAATAAAGGCATACATGGTATAAAATATGTCTATTGTGTTACAAATCATTATTTAAAACTGATTACTTTCTTTGTTCAAAATTCAGAGAACAAAAGACTAGCAGCTTTGTAACAAAATCCTGATAACTTCTGTCTCTGAATATTGGAATATCTGACTATTTGTACTTTCTTTTGGGTATCTGTATTTTCCAAATGTTCTGCGATGCCCCCCTTTGCCCTTACCTGGCCTCAATGCCCCTTCCCTGCACTTACCTGGCCTGCTCCACGGATGGTGTGCCCTTGTGGTGGCTGCAGTGGCATCACGGGACTAAGCCCACGTGTGCAAATGGGTGAGACCAGGGCTTGTGGGAACAGGGAGTTCACCTCTCTGAGTCACCATCCCTTCTGCTGTGTAGTACAGAAGGACTGAGACACCAGGCTGCATGACTCAGAAACTTGCAAGATAGAACAAGATTATCCAGTGGGAAATAATGTTTTCCTGTTAGAACACAGAAGAGAAAGAAAGAGAGACCCAGAGGCTCTCAGGCCCTCCAGTGTACTCATGATTATCCCACTTTCCTGACCAACTGCAGTCCTGCTGCAGGGAGCTTCCCTGTCCTGCTGAGAGAGAAGTGCCCCTGCCACAGGTATGTGAGTGCCCCATCCTGTGTGTTCCGGAGCCCCTGGTGCCGTTCCATTTGCCACTGAGTCCAGCCCCTCTGGATTTGGAAAACACAGGCTCACCCCACGCCCAGCACTGGGCTTACAGCTCTGAAAGCAGCAAAAACAGTCCTCATCCTCCTCTTTGCTTGGAACTGTATGCTGATGAGCTGGAGACACAGAGCACGCTCTTAACCTAATCCACATATAACTGAATGCACTGTGACATTTAGAACAGGAAGGGAAAATATTGAAATGAATACCTTTTGCTCCTTTGTAGAGAAAACATTTTAAAGCACCTCAGTATCCTTTTTAACCATAAGAAAAGTTCCATTTCAATTAGATATAACACCTTCCATTTCCCAAAGAATAGTTCATGCAGGAACCTTTAGTCCCTTTCCACCAGCCGCTGCAGTGAGCCCACTGTCCTGCACAGCCCTGACCTCTGCCATGTGCCCTTGGGGAGGGCTCTGCGGCTGCCCCTTTCTGCTAATTCCTGCTCACTTCTGAATCCAAACAACCTGTGTTCCTTTGTGCTTCTTGGGTGTCCATGAAGACATCTAAGGCATCCCTCCAGGAACTGAAAAGGAGGAGGTAGAGTTCCATCCACACCGCAAGGGAAATGCTACTTATGAAAACATGGGAAGAGATGGAGATCATTACCTAAAGTGAAATAAGCCAGATACACTGTCTTGGTTACTTTTCTCTAGTTGCTGGGACAAAATACCTGATGCCCAAAATTAAGGAAGGAAAGGTTTATTTCACTTACAGTTTGTGGAGGTTTTAGTCCATACTTGGCAGGTTATAAGGCAGAGTGGCACATGGCAGAGGGCTACAGCTCATGGCAGCAGAACACAGCCAAAGCAACAAGTACACACCCATAATCAATCAAACTCTAAAAGCCTACCCCATGACCACATGAGGCTTTGGGGGGACACCCAGACACAAACCATAGCATATACAAAGACAAGTCCCATGTGATCTCACACAGAGGTGGACTCTGGAAGAGCTGATGTCATAGAAGGTGAGAGTAGAGTGTTGGTTACTGGAGGCTGGGAGTATAGGCACTGGGAGGATTGGAGAAAGGTTGACCAGCAGGTCCCGAGCACTGTTGCAGAGGAGCAAGAAAGGCTGGAACACTCTGTAGACATTTACTAAGTTCATTTGTTCACAGGTTCAGTTCAGTTCTGTTACTTCTATGTTGACTTTTTGTCTAGTTGATGTGTCTATTTGTGACAGTAGGATATTAAGGTTCTCCATTACAATTGTGTCAGTGCTTATTTGATTTTTCATGTCTGTTAATATTTGTTCTATATAAGTGGGTGCTCCTACATTTGGTGCATATATATTTATGATTGTTATCTCTTCTTATTGTAGTTTTCCCTTAACAAGTATGTAGTGTACAGGGCTGGGGATATAGCTCAGCAGTGCAAGTGACTGCCTAGCAAGCACAAGGTCCTGAGTTCAATTTCCAGTACCAAAAAAAGAGAGAAAAGTATGTAGTATCCTTCTTTATCTCTTTTGATCAGTCTTAGCTTGAAGCTCACACTTTCTATGAATAGGATAGCAACACAATATCACAGGTAGGTTCAATTAGTGGACATCAAATTGTTTTGGTTTACTGACTTTTCCCTTATTCACCTAGTTTTCACTAGAAATTGCCCTAGGAAAACTCTGTTGCTTCTAAAACACCAACGAGGTGAGACAGCCCATAGGATGGTGGGACACTGTATCTCAAGGGCCAGACAAAGCCAGGGGTTGTGGAGCTGGCTGAGCTCACCCTAGTGAAGCAGGCAAGGTGGGACACTGTTTCCCAGGAAGCCTTCCAGTACCAGTCATTGGAGACTGAGACCTGACCTGAACCATGACAGTCTTGTGCACTGGAGACAGCAGTGGGAACATCAGACACTTTCCTAAGTGGCCCACCCACAGTCATGGCTGAGGAGTGAATCAGAGTGGCTGCCCCGCACCCTATCCACACAGTCTCACAGAATAGCAGCTGAAGGAAAGGGCCACCATTTTATCTCAAAGTGCTCAGGGCTTGAATTCTAGTAGCAGAACAGCCCCAAGTCACTTCAGTGCCAACATGCAAGAGTGGAAGGAGGGATGGTTGTCCAGTTAGAGTGGATAGCCACAGCTGGACAGCAGGCTGGGGAGAACTCGGCTGAGAAGTAAGAGCTGGAACCCAGACTCTAACCTGGCAAATGCCAAAAGCCAACACTTGGCCCTAGTGCAAAGGACAAGAAGCAGCCCCTGGGCCTGCAGGGGAGCAGGGCATAATGACACCACCACCACTGGCCCCTGACCTGCCCTGGGTCCAGAGCTACAAGCAGGCAAGAGGCTTTAGGTGGTGGTCAGACAAGGGCACTCTCACCCCAACCCATGCGACATGCAGGGCAAACAGGCAAGCAGCCTGGGCTAGACAAGGACATCATCACCTGCCTGCTGACTGATAGCAAACGCCCTTGGCTAGCTGTGGACAAGGCCACTCCCCTTTCCCTAGCAGAACTCATGTAAGAGCAGTTAGAGGTGTGGCCAAGGTCAGCCCTAAACTCAGCAATAATCCCACTGTAGAATTGGTGGAGTTATTCAGGGAGGATTCCTGCTCTGAGTAGGGAACTAACACCGAACTGGGGGCATCAGAGGAATTTTTTAAGAATTGTGTTTCTACTTATAATTTCTTTTTTAATTTTTGGGAGATGGTTGTATAGGTTTTGACTTCTATTGTTTGGTTTGTTTTCTCTGTCCTGCCTGTCTCTTCCCTCACCAGTCTTTTGGTGGCCTCTGGGATTTACAGGTGAATAAACACTGTCTGTTGTCTTTCTATTTTGCCTCAACATTCTTTTGCTTTCTCCTCCATTCTTTCTTTCCTGTCCTCTTCTTCAGCTTCCCAAAGTTTGTGTTCCTTAATCCTTCAGGGGACAATCCTTGCTTCTACTATGTTTCTCTTCAGCTGCTGCTCTGTTTTGTCCACAGTTCCTCTTAAATTTCCCTTCCACACATGATAAAATCACCCTACCAAAGGGAAACCCACTGCATACAAATGCCAGTCTATGTTGGAGGTTGTTATGTAACTACAGATTGCACTTGTATGGTTAGAGATACCAAATTGGCAGTCACCACAGATTATTAGTTTCTAGGCTGTGCTTGATGATATTGTTATTATTAATTATACATCTTTAGCCAAAATGCTATACTTATAATCAGTTGTTTAACTTTGCATGATAATACTCTGATAAGCTGGGGTCAAAATCATCCCCATAGCCAAGTACCAAAGGACTAGGTGCTGAGCCAGATAGATAGCAAAACATCATCCCTAATAAAGTGGGAAGACAGGACCTTGGAACAGACACAAAGACCAACGGCCAGCTGTACCTAAAAGACATCTAGGTGGAATAGACATTTCCCTGGGAAGACTTGATATCAGTGATGAAACTACCTAACATAAGAAAAATATAAATAACAGTACAGAAAACAAATTAAATTTTTAAAAAAATGACAAGATAGAGAAGCAAAATGAAATCCCAGCTTTCCACCCACCAAGGACAAGACCAGGGGACAATGAGATAGAGGAAACAGAAGCCATCCCTCTGAATTCACTGGAGTGAAAGTAGAAGAAATATATACATAATCTCACAGGTTAAAAGAGATGATGATCATTATGAAGGACTTGCTTAGCAAATCTAGAGTAGACATAGATAAAAAAATAGAGGAACATAGAAAAATAATGGAAGTCATGAATGCCCAACATAGGACAAAATGGAATCCGTGAAACAGATGCAGGAAATTAAAATTTCTATTGAAAGTTTGCAAAACCCTATGAAAGAAAGTGAACACAGAAAATCAGACCGAGAAGACAGGATCATGTTCAGCATTCACAAAAAAGGAAGATCTCTTTAAAATAGTAAGATATCATGGAAAAACAATGCAACAACTGCAAGATGATGCAAAGAAGGACAACATGAGACTGATTGGAGTCAATTAAAATTCAGGAATCAGTTCAAATGCCATAGAAATGTTTTCAGAGAAATGATAGCAGAAAACTTCCCAAGTATGGAGAAAGAATTTGACATACATTAAGTGAGGCATACATAACTCCAATTAGTCATGATCAAAATAAATCTATACCAAGGCATATAATAATCAAGATTCCAGAATTTCAGCAGAACAGAACACTAAAAGCTGTTAGAGAAAATAAATAAATCACCTAGAAAGGAAAGCCCTTCAGAATCACAGCAGACTTCTCCACACAAACATATAAATCAAAGAGAGTTCGAAGTGAAGTATTTTGAGCTCTGGAAGAAAACAACCTCTAACCCAGATTGCTGTACCCTTCAAAATTGTCTTTCAGAATTCAGGGCAAAATAAAATGTTTCCATGAAAAAGAATACTGAAGAAATTCGTGACAACCAAATCAGCCATTATGCCCTGTGGTCGGCTCTATTGCTACACTGTTAGAAACTTCGTATACAGTGGTACCTCCATTTGCAAACTTAAACTGTTCGGTGATTTGGAAAAGATGGCCACATTTGTGTTTGTGTGGGACAGATGGCCATAGTTGTGCCTGCCCCCTGATGTAAAGTTTGCAAACAAAAGCAACACTTTGCCAAATGCTTCTGTTTGTGCACCAAATTGTTTATAAACAAAAGCATTCTTGAATAGAGGTGCCACTGTAGTCACAGTCATACAGGTGATTAGAGGCAGCTATAGATTTGGGATAGACACACAAGGTGAGGTAGAGACCAATGGTGAATATTTAAATAAAAAACATAAAAATTTATCATTGTAAAAGACACATTGTCGGTAATTCCCCTCACATACTTGCTCTTGCCCTGTTGTTCTTTCCACATTCTGAATCAGTGCTTTAGTTCTCATTCTTGTCTTTTTGTGACTACTTTCATACCCTGAACCAGCTCAAAGATTTCATAGCAATTTCAGGCAAATAGAAACTTTACTGTGTGTTCTCACGCACCCAGTTCACACAGTGTGATTCCTGGTTCTTCCCCCAAGTCAGATGGAAATTCTGAGTCACTTCAGGATGTGAGGCAGCCGCAATAGCACAAGGACACACAATGAGGAAAGAGGACTCCAGAACCACTTCAGAAAGTGTCAAGAATGATGGGATAAGTGTGTCTAAAACAAAGTGGCATATTTTGAAGGAGATTCATGGCAATGCGTCTTTTACTGTAATATTTTTTCAATGTAAACGTTCCCCAAGATCGTTGATTGCATGTGGTAAATATGACTTTAGTTGTAGATGTCAATATACATGGTCATATTCTGTGTATTTATATTGTCAGCTCCAGCACTGCCTTCCTTCCACAGGGTCTCGTGGTCATGGTAGACATGTGAAGTAGAACAGAGTACACTGGAGGGGTAAGAAGTTATGGAGACTCACTTAGAATGAACTGAACCTAACCAGAATTTCTCTAACTTGGACCTAATAAGGAATGAAAGGGAAGGGTTGAATGGGGGCATCAGGGGTCCAGGGTTCAGGTGCAGTGTGTTTTCTCATGAATGGAAATTTTGCTTGAACCTCATAGACAAATGTCTTTTGGCAGACACTGAAAGAGAAAACTTACAAAAGATTTTAAAAGACCTGTGCATGTGCTGAGCTGCTTTGGGATCACTAGGGCTTAGAAGAGGGGCTTTCCCCGGTATGCCTGTGAATTTCCTCAGAAGGTTTTTTTTTTTTTTTTTTAAAGGAAATAATAATAAAGAAGAACAATAGTAAAATACCAACAACATAGACAAAAACAAAACAAAGCAAAAACAATGAAAATGATACAGGGTTTTAGAACAAAAGGATAGGAATTAACAGTGGTTGTTATATTACATATTGTTATTCTCATTGAAGTTGCTCAGATTACCAGATGTAAGAGTGCAAGATTGATCAAACCATTAAAGAGAATAAGAAATTAAAAAAATATTAGAAACCATACAGAGTTTCACTAGACAAGATGGTAGGAATTCACCAATGGTTGTTATATTGCATATTGTTGTCTTCAAATTAGTTGTTCAGATTACCAGATATAAGCATGCAAAATTGGTAAAAAGAAATTAAGCATTAACTCTTCCTTTCAATAAACTATTAGACATCAGCAGTACAGTTATCCGAGTTATCGAGTTTACCTTTTTTATAACTGAGTAATACTCCATTGTGTAAAAATATCACATCTTTTTTATCCATTCCTCAGTTAATGGGCACTTGGATTTTTTCTAAGATTTAGCTATGATGAACTGTGCTACTATAAACATGGGTGCACATATAGCCCTGTGGTATGATGATTTTAATTCTTCTGAGAAAATACCCAGAAGGGGAATAGCTGGATTAAGTGAGTTCTCTAATCCTAGTTTTGTGCGGAATCTCCATACTGATCTCAACAGTGGTTTCACCAATCTACACTCCCACCAGCACCGGAGAAGTGTCCCCCTGCCCACAGCCATGAGGTTGGTTTTATTCTTGGACTTTTCATCCTATCCATCAGTGAATTCCTCCTTTAGGTTGATACCCATTGAGTAGGGCTTATAGAAATTTGCATTGCAAATAGCATGGAATGGTTCAAGGATTCTGGCAGATTCTACTACTGTGGTCCAAAGGAGAAGAAGGCATATGAAGAGTGGGCAATGTGGCTTACAACAGTGTGGCTTACAACACTGGAGCACTTTTCACAGAAAGATAAGCAGCTATGAAGAAGGTCTAATGGTAACCCTGGGCAGGGGACCCAGGATGTTGAGCCTTGGATAGCAGAGTAGCTAGTCCTCTCCTTAGTGTGTCAGACAGAAATAAATGAAGAACCTGAGCTGTCCAGCATGGATACCTGGCTGAAACCCAGACTCAGATGCCTGAGCAGCCCCAAATATCAAGGAATTGGTTGGAACAGGTACCAGAGAAAAACAAAACAAAACCAACTCCTTTACCCAGGCCATCAAGGGCCCGGTTCATACTCCAGAACCCAGGTTTTAGTCTGTGAAAATGCACTGGCCAGCCCTCATCCAGAATGTTAGAACAAAATTTCAGGTAAGTTATGTAAAGATTCAAGGAGAAAAAATGCACCCCCATACAGTATCATATTGGACTACATGTTTTCTTTTTGAATTGTGGACCATGAAAAAGCTCCTGTAACAGAAAGAACACAGCTTCCAGATGCAACAGAAGAGACACTGTAACAATAATTTATTAAAGGAAGCAAATGTTTCTTTGGGATAAAATTTCTTGGACCAGCCTGGGCTTTCTATCCACAAGGGAGCCGGCTTTCTGGGAAGCAATAAGGAAGTTAAGTCATAAGTCTTTCTGCTGAGGTAGCCAAATCTATTAGCTGAAAATATTGTTTTTTGACCCTCATCTATTTTAGGAACAATGAATTTAGAAGAGAAAGAGGGGTTAGGGAATGAAAGCTAAAAACTGAATAAAATGAGAGCATTCCACATATCCTGCTTCTTCCATGTATTAGGGAAGCTCAGGATTGAGATATATGCAGCCGGGGCTGGGGACTTAGCTCAGCGGCAAAAGCGCCTGCCTGGCAAGCGCAAGGTCATGAGTTCGGTTCCTGGTACCAGAGAAAAACAAAACAAAACCAAAAAAAAAAAAAAAAAAAAAAAAAGAGATATATGCAGCCGTTCACTCTGTTTCTTCTACCCTCTCCCTCCACCTCCTCAGCGGGCTGCTTTTTTACCGATACTCTTCCTTGAAGTCTCCACTGACTCTAAAATTGATTCTTCTAAATACATGGGTGGTTACTACTGCAGAGCTGGGGCACGGAAGGAGGTAGCTGGCTGCTCACCAACTAGAACAGGTAGGAAAATAGATATTACTTAAAAGAATCCTCTCCACAAACTCAAGTATGCTGTATAATTTATGGTTGACTTACAGGGTTTTTAAGAGTAATTTTTTACCAGGAATAGTTTTCCTCTTCTATGCTGACTATGGAAATGAAACGTTGTGTGTAATATATGATCCCCTTTTACTAGAAAACTTCTGTGAAAGTATTCTGAAATAAATGAAACACTACCCCTGCACTGCAGTGCATTTTAGTCTAATAAACAAGGGCATTTCCACAAATGCCTGGTGATTCCAAACATTATGACCACTGTAAGTGTAATTTTGAAAACTATTTTTTTCTATCAAGCTCTGGTAATATGTAAGACAACTTTCAAGTTCCCTTGTGCATATTGGTTCATTTGATCTTCCTAACAGCACTAGGCTGTAAGTACTGCTGTGGCTTCTATTTCTGCAGATGAGGAAACTGGCACGGAAAAACAAACCTTGGCCAGAAAGTCATACAGGCCATGAGCATCAGGAGTCAGGTCCAGGCAAGTCCACTCTATAAGCAAATGCTGGCCACAGGGTGCCAACTGCACACCTAGAGGACTATGGCTACTTCTGGGAATGGAGGGAGGCTGTGGGACAGCTCACAGGTGATCCTGGCTCCACCAGGTAAAGGAAAAGGCAGCAAGGAGGAAAAGGGCTCCGAGATCAGCCTGAGTTAGGGGAAGAAGGGAATGTAGAGGTGGACATTAGGCAGAACTTAACTTACGTAGGGATTGGAAAGACCTAGTACAGAAAAAGCCAGCTCATTCCCAAGACAGTCAGTCCCTGCTGTGTGCCACAGGCAGGGAGGCTCTCAGGAGTAGAGACAGGGGAGTGGCACAGAGCAAACACACAGTCTCTTATCTCCTGGCACGCACACTCAGTTAGGTGAGGCGAACAGCGTGCCGGTAAACCACCAAGGTGGCCTGTGAGCCAAAGAAGTGTCTGGGAATGCTAGACGGATGAGCTAGGACCAGGGTAGACGCCATCATCCTGCAGGGTGCTAGCCTCTCCTGAGAACTCTATGGACTTTTTATCTACAGTGGCTGCTGTATTCATCAGCTTTCAACATCTCTGGAACACAGTGACCGACCCCTGTAGTTTAACAAAGGAGAATTTGAATTTGCTTCCTAGTTTCAGATGGTTCAGTTCAGCAGCAGCACACCCCAAGGCAGGAACATCATGGTAGAAGGGCAGTGCAGAGCAGAGCTGCTGAGTTCATGGTGGCTGGGAAGCACTCCCCGAGAGGAAGGGGTGACAGATGTGACACTGAACTCTATTATCAAGACGTGGTCTGGCTTAGTAGGATTTAAGATAAGATCTTTATGGAAGAAGAATTCTAAGACTTATTTACAATTCCTCAGCTATCAATTCTAGGACTCATTTACAATTCCTCAGCTATCAATGTCCTTACCAGTCAACCTACTTCTCCAGGGACTAGACATAGTCACACCTCCATGACACACACAGACACACCCAGAAGTCTGTACCACTACTCTCTGGGCATCTCTTACACCAACCAATCAGACACAATCAAGTTAGCCATCATATCTGGAAAATCCCCCACCACTTCTCTGCAAGGCCAGTTTCCCCTCACATAAGAATCTATGCAGAAAAAGGTCACCTTCTCCGACAGGCCTCCTCTGATGGCTCCAATAAAGCTTTCCTATTATTGAGTGTGCGGAGAGAGGGAGGCAGCTTGCAGTTGTGCATAAAAGAGGGGAGTGTGGGAGACAAGAAGAAGGAGTAACTGTCCCATGGGTCCTGGCCCGTCCTCGTGGGGATGTTGGGTTACATTCTAAGCAGGATAGAAAGTTACTGGAAGGCTTTAAGCACATGAAAATATCCTTTGATTTATGTATTAAGTTAACTTCCTTCCTGTGCAGTGGAGAATGGATTATGGGAACATACAGTTAGATAAAATTGTGATATGCAGATAGGAATAGAAATATCTATTTATCTACCTCTGTCTAGAGATAAATGTGTATGTGGGTTGGTATTTTCATAGCATTGAAAGACGTGTGAGTGACTTGACCTGAATTCAAGCAATGATGGATATTTCACTTTAAGTATATCTCCTCCTACCATAAAAGCCAGTTGATACCAGGGAGCTGCCACAGCAGATGTGATTTTAAACTCTAATATCCTCATAATATCAAGACACTGATCGGATCAGTGGAATTTAAGGTAATGTCTTTATGCATGAGGAATTATAAGTCTCATTTACAACTCCTCAGGCATGAATTTCCCTACCAACTTACTTCCACAGAGGTGAAAGAAATGTCCAGAAGCTAGTATTTGAAGTTGTGAGGCAGTACAGTTACTAGATTCACAGTCAAATTTTATTTGAAAAGATATTTATTTTGGTTCAAAAACTTTTATGAACTCTGTCAACCATTTGGGGCCATAATAGGGTTTAGAAAGAGGAGGCCCCAAAACACTTAAATAGGTAGACAGACACAGATTAAGATACAGATGTAGAATAGATTTAAAGCAGCTGTAGAAACCGTGTTTATGGAAAATATAGATATGGATATAGGTCTAGAAGATATGCTGAATACATACAGTTCTAGGTACAGAAGATAGGTAGATGGTAGATAGATGATAATAAATAGGAGGTGACAGAGGTGCTGCTGTAGCACAGATATTGATGCACAGATGTAGAAAAGGTATAGGTATAAAACTTAGATTTGAATGTAGATATTAGATACGAATATAGAAGATGGATAGATGCATGGATACATACACAGGTAGATATGATGTATACTATGTAAAAATATAGACATGGAAGTAATGCACTGTCTATAATTAACTCAGTCATTGATTGCTCCTATGTCTGTCCCAGTATCACTAGCATTAAAATATATGGAGTCTGGGAATGGAAAAAATGATAAATTATAAGTTAAAATGATCAATTTCCCAGATTCTCAAAGTATAAAAGCATCAGTAATCTGTGTTTCTCATTAAACCAAAAAATGTAAATTACCTGAAAAGATTCAGAAACCATATCAGCCAAGTGGGGAAACTGTACTCCATGGGGATTTTTAGTTAGTTCCTGATCCCAAGTGATTTGTAGGGTCAGGAGTTGCTTTCTAAACTCCATCAGGCAGACCATATCTTGTTAGTGCATGCTGAAACTCGTAGAGAATTCTCCCTGACACGTGAGCACCGTAGTCTCTGTCCTTCAGAGAGAAGAGCTCTCTGCCACACAAGATATGCTGTTTAAGTGTTCCTAGTATTTGACATTAAATTCTTTTGCAGATATTTTTTGAGATGTGTGGGCCGTCACCCGCTTGGCTAGTTTAAAAGTCACCAGGAGAAAATATAAGTATTTCTAACAGGTGCCCACATGTTGATCCTTGAGGTGAGTGTGTTAGAACCTTAAGAGTGTGTATTCTGGAGCCATAATCATATTTATTCAGTACAGACCATTTTGGAAAATGTGACAGCTCACTGGTCCCTTGTACTTACCTTGTGGGAACACTCACTCTCTGGTGTCAGAACATTCCAAAGGTAGCAATGAGGCAGAAGATTTGAGAGAGAACTTGATTAAGAAAATACTCATGAGGTCTAAAGTAGACAGCACTGTTAACAATGATACCGGAGAGACTCAACCCAGGACATGTTGGGGAGCATGAGCCCTCCTCTGGAGGCCAAGGCTATTTGGTGGAAGTGTTAATATTTTAGAAGAGATCTATGTAAGTATATGTACTTATTCTTTTGCTATTGATTTGATAGAATTATGGAAAGCATTTTTGATATTGGTAATTTCATTTTTGGTAATGTAGACACCGAGGTGCAGGGAAGAAACACCTTGCTCAAGTGATGCAGGCCCTGAGAGGTAGAGCAAAGCAGTCTCATCTTGGCCTGTTGGACAGCAGTGTGGTCTCACGCCCTAGTCAGTGCCTCCTGCTTATGGGACACGTGTGCTGTCAGCTTTGCACGTAAGTGTTCACACTGAGACTGGGTCATGGACTTTGAGCAAAGCAAGATCCTGAAAGCATGCATTTGACAGTGCCATTGTGAGATTCCAACACAGGCTTTCATGGTGAACTGCAAGAATGTCCTAATATTCAGGCCTTTAAAAAACTGAACATCTGAGGAAATAAGTGAGTCTAAAATAAACTTTGTTCCCAAGTCCCAGGCTTTAGCAAAACATTTTGATATTTGTGTCAATGAAAATTAATTTGTATCTCTGAGGACTTGGGAGCTGGGGAAGCATTGAGTTGGTAATAATATAAGGCAGTTGTAAACCATTATCTCTCCTTACTCAGTCTATTTACATCCACATTTTAAGTACTAAGTGCATTACCCTAAAGTGGTAGAATGCACTTTAGTCGATGTCTATAATATAATTTTTATACTTTCTGTAAGCTAGTTTTACTTTTGAGGTTAACTGCATTTATCTGACAGCCAATAAATTAGTTTTATTAGATGTGGCATCTATTCTAGCACATTTCTTAATAAATGCATGTTGAAGTTTATTCAACACACATCTTGTGCTTCCTCAGTGTGCTAAGAATGCGTATGAATGTTGGGGATTCAGGACAAAGCAAGCCAACAAAATTCCTGGGAGCTAATACCACAGGGAAAGGGAGTATAAAAGTAAAGGAATTTGCATAGTAACAGCATATCCCAGGTCATGGTGAGTGTTGTGGTGGATACAGAAGGAGGTCTCTCCAGTAGGTCATATTCAAATACAGATATAAAGGATATAAGCAAGAAAACCATGGGTTTTTAGGGTAAAATAATTTTCTGCAAAATAAATTGTAATTAAAGAATTCCAAGATAGCAGTGTACTTGGTATGTTTTGAGGATTAGCTTGGAGCTAAGGAAAGGAAGGAGGGAGAAAGAGCTCAAGAGGGGGCGAGAAGGAGAGAGAGAAGTAGCTGATTCTAACTTTGTGTGTGGGTGCTGGCTGCTTAGACGCCCTTCTTCAGGAATAAAGAGGGAGAGGATGGTGCATCTGAAAAAAATCTCTGCTTCATAGTTTGGGAATTCTTTATCCTTTGCATTTTTGAATACCACCCCTTAGCATACATTGATTGTAATTACTGAGAGACTCAGCTAACCCATCATTTGCTGATATGTAGCCATTACAATTATTACTTACATCACAGTAAATGAAAGTGAGTCTGATCTAAATTTTGCCCATGAACCATTGATGTCGTCAAGAAGCTAGATACTCTCTCTTTCCAGACTGCACCTCTTAAGAGTCTGGATTCCTCTTATCTCCAGTCAGTATCTGTCAACTGGCATAAAGCCACATGAAGAAATGGAAAATAGATGTCACTCTCCTGATGGGGTTGTTCCAATTATGATTTATTGCTGCACATGTCCAGGCACTTGCACTATGCCCACTATTTTCCTAAACACTTTCCATATAATAAATCATTTATTCCACATTGCAACTCCATCACGTAGGGGACTATTAATGTCTCAAATTTGCAAATGGCAACACTGAGACCTAGAGAGGGTAAATAACTCACTGGGATATAAGCACCCACATCTATTAATTAATGGCTATGGTTCCAAGACATTGTAATTACATCTAATAGAAAATATGTTCATCAAAACAAATACCTTGTTAAAATTCTAATATGCTAAATTGCTAAAACACTTTGGAAAATTTCTTAGCAGTTCTGTGAAATCTGAATATATGCACCAGCTATGGTTTGGGAAATATACTTCTAGATATTTACCAAGATGAATTACCATGTTAATAAAAAGACATGGAGTACCACGTTCACAGTAGGGCTCTTGCTAATCACCAGAAACTGGAAATACCCCAGAGTTATCAATACACAAGAAATATATTGTTGCATATCTATGCCACATAGTAACACAACACAGAAATGTACCATCAACAGATATAGTCAATGAGATAGTGGGTGGATCTCGACTTCCATGTTGCATGAAACAAGCTAAAGCTAGCTACAGCGCCAATGCAAGCACAAACTCAGTTGGAAGAAGTCAGGTCAGTGTTTTTTTCTGAGGAAGGGGAGTGAGGGTCCAGGAGAAAGGGAGCTGGAGCAGGACCTCAGATGTGATGCTCACGAGTGACTCTCAGTCAGTGATGTGTGTGGGTTGACACTACCAGCAGCCATGCAGCTTTACACTCACAAGTGCTTGTGTGGCTGTTTTGCTACAGTTCTCTAATTTTCTGAGAAAGGTCAGTTATGTGCGCCTTTGTTTCCTGCTCTTGTCATGATCCTAAAACAGACTTGTAGGTTTTAGATGAGTCTTTACAGAAATAAAGTTGAAGGAATATGGGGCTAGATTCACGCATATCAATACTATTGTAAGATTCTGGAACTGAGCTTCTTTCAACTTCATCTTGAAATGGAATATGAAAATAATACTCCATTAAAAACACATTTTAGCAGTGATAAAAGGGTGGAAACTGCTTCAACTCTGAATAAAGTTCTGATGCTCACATCTACACTAGTTACTGTGAGCTGATCTGAAGGCTCTGCTAATCCCAAAGGCCTATTCCTGAGATCTTTCTAGCACCCTCTTACTGAGACACCCCGGGGTTCCCCATGCCCTGAAGAATAATAAGTGCAAAGTGTTCAACTTCACAGTTTCCTAGCGGCCTCCAACTGGAAGCCTCCATCCCATGCTTCCTTTTCTTTCATACTTTATTTTTATTTCTCTTATTAGTACTTTTGCCACTTCTACAATATTTGTCTCATTCATTTTTAATCATACTTCTCACAAGTGGAATTTTTCTCATGGTGATAAAGCAATTGTGGTTTGGGAATTAGTCTCTTTTATCACTGAGACGATCTCAGTTGAGCTAGAAGAGAACCAGTATGCTGACTGGAAGGAGGAGGAGGTTGTCTTTGCCTCCTCAGCTCTCTGGGTGGACGTTGTTCAGGAGAATTCATCCGATCTAGTGTGAATGCCAGGCCTTTGTATGCAGCTAGGGTGGGACTGCATGGGAGCCAGTGGGCCACATGGAACCTGGGGGTCTATCTAGGTGCCAGACCACAAGACACTGCCTCTCATGTGGTGCTGACCAGTAGCCAAAGAGGCACATGGGAGAGGACAACTACTCAGGTCAATACCTGAAGGTGCATAAAGAGATAAGGAGCAAACATGCAGACAGCCCTGCCTAGAAAAAAAATTTAAATACACTGATGCTCTCAAATCATTAGTGGAACCATGGGACCCACGATACTATCCTAGATTGTTTTGAGATGTAATTGGATAAGCATTCAAAACTATACATCAATAGATTTGACCTAAATCATGGTTACATTGTCTGTTCATATGGAGGACTAAAATGAAAAAATTAATACTTTGGAAAAATATACTTGATGATCTGGAAATATCTGTGAACTGGTGATAAACTTTGGAAACTCAGGCTAGAATGAAGGACATGTACTGTCATTTGAAAGTATGAATTTGCCAGAATAAAACCTTTGATCTGCATAACAATGTGTACTAATAAAATGTGACAAAGGACATATACTTATAGAAGAATTAGAAGATTATATATGAAAATATAATCATAGTGGTAGTGGTTTTCAAGTGACTTTTTCTTTATCAAAGGGGGAGGAGATCAAGAGATGCAGGAAGGAGGGAGTAGAGCAAAGGGGATAAAAAAGAATTAAGGTGGATTATGTACACATGCCAATGCCACAGAAGGAATGCAAACTGCATTACAAGCATATACTAGTGCAAAAATGATCTTAAAAATGAAAATATATTTTTAGTTTCATACAATGGATATTATGTTGATTATACTCAGAAAAAGTACGTGACTTTTTCGTTGTTTTTCAGGAATGTATTTGGAAAATATATGTAGTAGTTTTAATGATCTAGATCAGCAATGGTATTCAGTAACTTTGCAAGTTTGTATTTTTCTTCTAAATTCCTTTTCTAAGCTAATTTGTTTAAGATAAATACTAATGATTTCTGTCTACATTAACCATATTCCTCTTTTGGTATATTTATGGGTAAAAATAATTTAACTAACCAATATTTGACTAAGAAGATAAAGTACAATTGTATTTCATTTATCATTGTGGTTATAAGTCAACGCAAAGTGCTATGCTGTGAAATTTATAATTTTCTGGCTAACAGGCAAGCAAAAAGAAATTAGGGTCCAGATTCATAGAGAAATTTCTAGAACAATTTGTATATGTTTGTCATCTATTTCAGGGGTCAAACCGAATCCACTGTGCCTTCTAATGACCATTTTAATCCAAGCAGGTGGTAATGAAAGTTGGAAACAAAACAAACAGAAATCACCTTGACCATTGGGAGAAAACACAGACACACACACAGACACACACACACAGACCCACAGACACACACATACACCAACACACACACTTCACTGTCCATTGTGTTGCACTTTTCAAAGGACGGTATTTGAAAGTGATTATTTTTGTTCTAGAGTGAGCCTAATTTGTACCGTGGATCTCTCTACACTTATCTGCATCACCCCAGAAAACTTGTATTCATTATAGCTAGTTGAAACTTTCTTAAATTTTTGTTCAGCTACTGAGTCAAGGCTCTACTGCTTGCACTGCTTGGCCAGAGGAAGAAAATCACGTCTCTCAGATTGCTCTTGAGGTTTTTCTCTGTTACCCTGGTCCTGGTGTGTCTAACTTCTTTGAAGCCTAGGACCTCTGCATAGGCACTGGCAGAAAAGCTGTGTGGGCTGGAAGTTTGATTCTCTCTCTTTTTTTTTTTGTGAGGAGTGGTACCAGAAATTGAACTCAGGACCTCAAGCTTGCCAGGCAGGTGTTGCACCACTGAGCTACATCCCTGGCCCCTGGAAGTTTGATTCTTAGTGGTTTCCACAGCATAACTGCAGCAAAGGGATTAGCGAGCTACACCCAAATTCTTCTGCCACTAGAGTTTGGGCATTAGAGAGAAAACTCAAACATAAGTAGTGCATTTTTCGTTTCTTATCTCTGATTTCTACTGAGCTACCTTTTAACAAAATATAAAGGCAGTGGTAATCCCAGGTCTCCTTGGCTACTTGGAGATTAATTTTTGACCAGGAGAAGTTCAATGCAGGACCACATTGGAATACCCAGATGGGAGGGAGGGAAAACTGGAAAATGGCAGCCTTTCAAATCAGATCCCTAAACCCCTTCTGTTAATATTCTGGTCTTTTCTCTTACTTGACTAGGGGAAATTGTTTTGTATTCTCGTGATATGTTGGGTCATTACCTCCAACACAGAATCAACACAATGGTTGCATTTTTCAGTCTGAGCAACTTGTGTTTTGTGTTAGGGAAAGTCCTTCTGGGTCTTGGGAAAACCAATTCCTAACCTACATAGAGGGCTGACATTCAGCTGTCTTCCTGTAGGCAGTCATACAGGAAATAAAGATGGATACACCAGAATAATGCTCTATCTCACGCGGCCCAGTAAAACCCGGTACTGGGGCACATTTTTGTTTAGAGGAAAAACTAAAGGACGGATTGGAGGCACTGTCCGTGGTGCTGAAGATTGTGTGCTTGGGCCTGAGCCATGGAGGCTTTACCGGTTTCCCAGCCTTCCGGGGACACACAGTCCTCACCGATGCAGAGTCCATGTCTCCGGAGGACTGGATCACAAGCCCAGGCCTACTGTTTGTGCTGAGTATATTCGAGGCTTTGATGCTGTCCTGCGGGTGCCCTGCTGGGCAGAGTTCTTCTGGGACCATCCGGCAGTATTTCTTTTACATAATTGAACAGAATTTAGAAAAGATAGAGTATGTTTTTCTCTGCTTTTAGTTCCTTTTGATTGGTGTATACTTTTCTTTTCCCCACTGACACAGCACAAAAAGCTTTTGGAATGCAGGTTGGGAGTTGTGGGTGGTACAAGTGTAGCTGTGGAATAACTTTCCATGGTGTAATTCATTTTCATGGGGTCACACATACAGTGAGGGGCCACTGTCCCCACGCACCTGGTAGAGTGCCTGAAAGGGTGCCCACTGTGCCACATCATTAGCCAGATGTTTGCCAGAACTCCTTCTACTTGGCAAGTGTTTCTTCTGAGCCTGGACTTCCCACTTAGTGACTTTATTTTCATAAACAATTGCCATACAAATAGGCATAAGCAAAGAATAAGAAATATTTCACCATGGGATTAAAGATAAAATGCATATTTTCATTAAAATGATAAAGAGCTCATCGATAACAAAAGCTGCCTAAAGCTGAAGGTGTTCTTTAGATCAAATGTTACAAGTAATTTGAAAAAGGTGTGTGGGGAGGACATGATTTGAGGAGCGATAAGGAAGAGAACGTGTTTATAAACTTATTTTCTTGAATCTTGATTATAAAAATAAAATATACCCAAGATCACACTCTCCTACTGGACAGAAAAGGAGCCAAGCCTCAGGAGGCTAAGCATGTTGTGAAGGTCACATAGGGTGAAGTCTCAGGGCAGAAGAGTCTGGCCTATCATTGCTGAGGCCTGGTGCTAGCAATACTCTGCCCTGTAGTTGTGTGCTCAGCAATTAATAAGAAATACGGGAGCTGCAGCGCTCCTGGGTCCGAGTGTGGGCCGGACTCATACCACCGCGATTCCCAACCGAAAAGCGCGCACAGAGCCAGGTAGGCCCCACCCAATCCCGGAGGCCAGGACGCGAGAACAAAGACCCCGGTGACACTGCAGACTGAGTTTCTAGGCGC
>NW_004955482.1:3673949-3721386 GCF_000276665.1 Chinchilla lanigera | reverse complement strand
GAACTCTGTATTGTCTGTATTGTGCTTGTGATATGTTGTAAAATGTTGTATGTCTGTTAATGTTTCCCTCCTTTTATCCTTAAAATAAAAAAAAAAATAAGGAATACGTTTGTGAAGGTGGTGGACACTCTAGGGCAGGGCGTCTCTACCCTGGCATCACTGGCACTTTGCATTGGGTGATTCCTCGCCATACACAGTGTGGGATATCTAGTGACCTCCCTGAGCTGTGTGCACTAATTCTCGTACCATGTTTCAGTTGTGTGAATTAAAATGTTTCCTGATGTTACCAAATGTCTCTATGGTTGTAAAGGAGGCAGAGTTGGTGGTTTTGATGTATTAAATTAATCCAGTGGATTCTTTATAAAAATTGACCTTAATAATACACACACTTTTAGGAACCCTCACGAGATACCTTCTGTCTCTCTGTCAGAAAGGACTTTTCTTTCCCCAATAAATATATACTGCAAAACAAGCCACACACACTTTTGAAGTCCATGCCTCTTGGTGTAGGTTTTACTGTGACACTTGCTTTAAAATGTTTGCAGTGTCTGGTAGCCAGGAAGGTGTGACACTTGGGTCTGTTCTGTGAACTCCAGGGTGTAAGGCTTGGAATTTGCATCCAGGCCTCAATGTGGAGTGCGTGGATCAAGATTTTCCATGGAACTTCACCATCTTGGGAAATATTCTATGAAGGAACTCATAGCTTAGCCAGTGCCACAAAAAAATCTAGAACACATCTGTGTTCATTCAGGGTGAATGAAATGAAAAGCAACATGAAGTGTGTATGCTGTGTTTTTGTGTTTATTGCTGTTGTTATGATTTTTGTTTACAGAGTCCAAATTCTGAGAGAGAACCCTTGTGACTGAAGATTTTTTTTTTAAATGAACTGTTGCTGTGTAGTGCAGGCTGGCCTTGAACTCACTCTGTAGCCCAGACTGGCCTTAAGCTTCTGTCAATCCTCTTGCCTCAGCCTCCCAAGTGTTGAAATTACAGATGTCCACCACCGTGTGGAGCTCTCTGAAGATTATTTCTGCTTTGGTTTTATCCAGAGTGTCAAACCAGAAAGGGCACTTCAACACATGCCGCCTGCAACTGCCCATGTCCTATTTACCTCCTTCGCAGTTCTCTTATAAATGTCAAATTTTTCAAGTCCTGCTGGTTAGTTAGCTTTTCAGACTCTTGTTATAGGAATTGATTGTTTGGGAAACACCAATAGTAGCTCAGAACCCAAGCCCATCACTAAACCCATGAAATGTAAATTTACCAACATAAATACAAGTCCTAGTTTTGTTCAACTAGACAAAAATATATAACCAAGTGGTACGATGCTGAGAACAGGGGAATATAAACATGAGGAAACAGCGTGGGTGACAGTGAAACTTCATTCCATCAGGATACAAAGCAGGCTGCGGATGTTATGCTAATATAGAATTTTAAACCAAAAGTACTTCAAATTATAAGATGATATTACAGAACAAGTAGTACCAATCTGAGAGAGAGAGAGACAGAGAGAGAGAGAGAGAGAAAGAGAGAGAGAGAGAGAGAGACAGAGACAGAGACAGAGACAGAGACAGAGACAGAGAGAGAGACAGAGAGAGAGAGGAAGAGGAAGAGGGAGAGGGAGAGGGAGAGGGAGAGGGAGAGGGAGAAGGAGAAGGAGAAGGAGAAGGAGAAGGAGAAGGAGAAGGAGAAGGAGAAGGAGAAGGAGAAGGAGAAGGAGGAGAAGGAGGGAGAGAGAGATCCCTAAATAGCATCTAAGGATATAGATGAAGTAGCTGACAGCTAAAGGAAGAAATGGGAAAAGAGTGATCATAGTGTAAGGTCTTAACAAACCTCTCTCCTGAACTGGTAGAACTCTGGTATCAAATCCACAGGAACACAAGAATTTTGAACAACATGATTACAGGCTTGATCCAAATGGCATATTTAGGAATAGTAGCCAACAATGACAAAATGTGGAATATTTACCCAAATTGACCATTTGCTGGCCATCAATCCAATCTTGGCACATTTCACGGGGCTGAAATCACAGAGTACGGTTGTCTGCTCATTGCAGAATAGAACCTGGATTATGATGCTGGTGATGATGATGATAACTACAAAGTCCCCAAATGGATAGGCTTAAAGAAACAGTCTCTTAACAGTGCATGTGCAAATGAAACCACATTCTAACTTAGGAAATACTTTGAATTGAATAATTATGAGCATATTACCTATTGGCAGGCAGCCCAAGCCATATTCAAAGGAAGTACATGTAAACAATGGACATATTAGAGCAGCAGGCCAGGCCTGGGGAACTCTAGGTGACTTCTCACTGAGGGACACAGTGGTGGTGGGGTCCTCCACAAACTCAGCCCTGCTCACTGCCCCAGCTGCCCTCCTGCTCAGGCTAGGGCTGTGGACTCCCAACCCCAAGGTTGCATACTTCGTGCTCTGCCTACAGCCCAGGGAGCCGGGAGGGGCTCAGCCTGCCTGGGTGAGGTGAGGTGGGGGTGGGGAGGAGAAGAGGGTCTGCACTAAACATGGGGACACAGGGCCTGTGGTTCTGAGGACTGGCTCGCTAGTCCTCTCCTGTCACTGCCCAGGTCCCAGGGTGCGGTAACATCTTGTGCCTTGGTCACCCATCCAGTCCCACAGGCTGTGCCTTGGCTGACACCTGCTGGTGCCTTAGAGTTCGGGTCTCTGTGTGGGTGTCAGAGCCTGGGGTCTCAACCCCAGAGCCTGTGACCTGAAGGCAGAATCTCACACTCTCCCAGCAGCAGCCTTTCAGGTGGATGCCTCTTACCTGGGAGCTCAGAGGCACCAGCTCCAGGCCACACGTTCCTCCCACAAGTACATGAGATCTGATGCAAGCATGGTTGGGGGCTTAGAAATGGAGACATGATAGAGTCACCTGCATCAGGACCTTCAGAGGAGGAACTCGGAGGTGGGGGAGGGTCCAGTGGATAGTGAGAGGAGGAGGACAGGAGCGGCCAGGATGGGAGGAAAGAGTGAACCAGGAGTCAGCAGCACCCGGAAAGCCAAGCCTTCCAGGGGAAGGGACAACAGGAGATCTCAGAACCCAGTGGGTCAAAACTCATCCAACCACACTTGTGAAATAGGAGCCTTGTATCAAGTGTAAATGATATGCACTGAAGTGGCTGAGAAAGAGTAATGGGAAAGCACAGAGACACGTTTTTTCCCAGAGAGTAGGAAAGAAAATATCTTCTGCAGACTGGGTAATATTCTTCCCAATTTTCAGCCAGTGTGTAAGATACTTTTATTAACCACCAGTGTGTTGGTAGAGAAATCGGAGGTTTCCGCACGGACCTACAGCTGTAAGTGGTTGGCCACGTGTGCGCCCTGATTTTGGAACATACTTGCTGCTTCACTTTTTCCTCAGAGACGCTTGGTGTTTACTTCCTCTCCGGCCCAGTGCAGTCCAAGGAAAATGAGACCATCTTTTCTCAAGTCTCTTGAAATGAGAAAAAGGAGGAGGAAGGAAAATCGATACATGAGATCATCATTCTTCTCCATCCACAGTAAATGGGTTGAGGAGGGTCATTAGTAACCTCTGCTGGTGACAATTGGGTCATAAGGGTTGGCGAAGCAAAAAACAAATTTTGAGACTGAAATATGTTCCTCTCTTCACGGTTGAAGGACCTGCTGAGAGATTTTAATTTCAATTTTTAAGTCACAGTATCTATCCTTTATAGAAGTGTTTCTTAGATGCAATATTGAAAAAAAGCATGACCTTGCTTAGGGAAATACATATTTCCTGGTGCAGCTTTGCCATCCAGTAGGAAATGCAAAGGGGTGCCTTGGCTATGGGTGAATTCTTCTAGGTTCAACAGCTTTCAGCCCTCTGTCCATGGTAGAATTCATCCTTGTACTCATAACCAAGCAGAGCTGGGCAGGGCCTGGATACAGACTGAAGCATTAAGACTGGAGCTTGGTCAACCAAGGCCTGAGGGGGCAGCAGCACAAGATATGTAGACCATATTCCCACAGGCATTAAAATTAAGGGTCTTGTAATTACTACCCATGAGCCAGGGGCATTCATGGGTGGGTGAACTCAGCATGAACTGTGATAGCCACAGTATTCCTGAGGTTCTGTTGGTGTTTGGGTTTTTGAGAACATTAAAATAAAAAGATACTCATTACTACTTAGAGAGCTCACATCTTGGTTGGGAGCACCAGACACAGCAAGATGGGAAGTGTAGATCTCGTGGGCTCCTGCTTACGTAAAGAAGGTGCCTTGTGATCACACCCTCTTCTCTGTCCACTCCGACCTGGGCACATGCGCACACGCCCACACACAATCCTACCCCACGTTCAGAAAGGTCCATAGGACGTGATTGATGGCATCGCTGCTTGGTTGTGATCTACATTTCAAGGACAGGAAACACTGCTAGCACGCAGTTTCTGTTGGCCTCTTGCTGTGGCTGGAAAACTGTCTGCTTTAACACAGGACTTAGGAAGAACCACAGTATTGGACCCAGAGACTTAGAACAGAGGAGTGCAGCATGCCAGCAGGAAGATGAAACCAGTCCCACCGGACTCTAGTTAGGATCAGGGTGAAGTTTCAGCAGCTGGACGTTATTGTGCTAAAGTGCGCACCGTGCTGTGTCCGGCAGCAGATGCCTCTACCCTGGGAAGCCTGGCTGGAAGGAGGGAACAACCACTACTCATGCCCTGACTTCATGGGTTGAGTCACGTCCACATCAACTATCTGTCTCCAGGGACTGTGATTTTCATGTGAGTGCAGCCTTGAGCCCACTGCCCCCGAATGTAAGAGTGAGTCGGCTCTGCATAGACAGCGGAGCCTCTTTGTTTTCCTTGCACCTCGTGACTTAATGATTTCATGGTCACTCAAAGCCTGAGCAGCAGAAAGCTGCATGCACACACCATGCTGGGCAAGACTGCATTCTAGGGTGGTGACAGAAGCAGCCTTGGTAGGAAAGAGGTGTGTCACCTCATGTGGCCAATGAAGGCTAGGGGAGTGAGTGGGGACCACAGTGCTGCTTCCTGGTGCACCCTGGATTCACAGCCAGTGTCCTTCCAAGATTGCAGCCTGCTTTCTAAGATACGTGGCATAAATCTGTTCTGTAAATTCCCTACAGAGATATAGAAGAGGCTGTGGATGGTCCAAAGAACAACTTGTATGCATCCAGCGTGGAGAGTCAGTGAGGTTCTTAGGGATTACTTACAGAGTGGCAGACAAGTTGTGGGGAGCAGCCCTACCAAGAGTGTCAACACCACTTTGCTAAGCTACTGCTCTTAGAGGGCTCTTATTAATGAAGCAAAACCACAGTGAAAACAAGAAGAGTCCATGGGAGAAGGCAGGTGTACCCCACTCCCACCCACCCTTGTCTGGACTCTTCCGGTCTCAGCAAGCACCATCCAGCTGATGCATGACCTGTGGAGCTGCAGGCTGGCACACACCTGAGCACCCAGCAAGGACCCAGTGGGCAGCTAAACAGAGGTTACTACAAGATGGGGCTGTTTTGCTCTGAGCTTAGAGGCCAAGTCTCCCTACAAACCCCCAGTGATGGAGAAGCAAGAAGACATGAATGATCACAGAGCTCACTAAGAGCTCAGGCTGGTAGTGAGTGAAAGGGCGTGAGGTCAGGAGCAGAGAGAGATGGCCAGCACCTTCCCTCTCACACATGGGGCGAGGGCCTTGGGGGTCTTCCATGGAACCTCTTTGTCCAGTCCTTCAGCCAAGTGTTGGGGCAAGAGCCACGAGATGTTCACCTCCAACATACTTGTAAAAGAGACAGAGCCTGGGGCTGCCTGGGGGCTCCAGTGACATCGCCAAACTGAATTAGACCAAGGAGCTTCTCCAAAGCAAATGGTCCATTTGGGGTGAGGCTGTGCTTGTACTTAAACCTCACTTTTATCCATTATTTTGGTTTGCATCCTGAGTGGAAAACAGTACTCAGTATGAGCAGGGGAAGCTTCAGGACCCTGGCATGCATGACCCTGGTGACAAGAGCCAGTCAAGCACTGAGAATGGTTATTTGCAGAAATGCAAAAGACTTGAGTGCACCTGGGCTGTGAGCACAAACACTTATGGCATCAGAAGTTTTAAAACTATTCATTCCTGTCAAACAGCATCTACTGCGTCACAGTGGGCCGGGAGACCAGAGAGGAGCACTTAACTGCAACAGTGCACTCTCTCCGTCAACCCTGATTCTTCCCAGTCTTTGCATTTTTACTGGCAAAACTCAGCACCCACCTTTACTGATAGCACTTGGAGGGTGAGAAGATCGTGTCCTCATTTATCCACAGAACGCCTTCCTCCTGCTACTCTGACTCCCACCAGTGAGGCATTGAAATCCCTCTGTCCTGCTTATAAAAAGTATTCAGGATTTAAAAGCCTTATTTGAAAGTAAAAGAGTACAAGTAAGAAAAAGTCCCCCCTTTTTTCTTATTATCCTGACCCTAAGAATCAAATGCTTTAAGGAAATTATTCCAGAGATGCTTTGTAAGGCTGGTTATTTAAGAGATGAGTTCAGTATGAGATGATTCAACCCTGAACTCTTGTCTCAGGTCATTCATTCATTCATTCATTCATTCATTCATTCATTCATTCATTCATTCATTCATCCATTCATCCATTTGTCCATTCATTCATCATGATGCCAATGGGCCCCATTTAGCCCTGGAATGACAGTGGTGGATGTGACTGCTAGGAATACTGACGTCATGCAGCTTACATTGACGTGCAGGGATTCTGAAAATGAAACACGAAAACAAACCACTCCAGACTGTGACAAATACTGGGGAGGAAAAGGTAATGAGACAGCCCAACTTGATGTGGAGAGCCTATGTTCTTGGGCTTCGTATGGAACAGGCAAGGATTTCAGGGGGTTACAAAAGGAATCTTTCTAAGGAGGAGGGAAAAATAAAGGGCTCATGGACAGGACCAGCAAGGCCAAGTTCTTAAGAGCACTGGGAAGACTCACTCCAGAAGTGGGAGACAGAATGCCTTGAGTGATTTCATACTATCGGTCAGTGATCAAGTGACTGTGTACTAATAAACCAAAATTTGAGGAAAATGAATCCTAAACTAAGCAATGCATATGTTGGGATGATGGGAATCTATTTATTTTCTTACATTTTTCTCCAACAGTCCATCCCTAGGTCATCACAGATATACATACACAAATGTTCTCTTTAGCTACTGGTGAGTTTGTGGACCTAACCAAAGTGGTTTAGAGACGCCTGCTTCAAATAAGAATGTTTTCTTGTGCCAAGAAGTGCTCCTATGCAAACCATCCACAGGGTGGCAGACAGCAAGATGGGGATTATTTTATGATAGGTCTGAACTATTCACAATTTTATAGAAACCATTTTTTGCTATTTGTATTTGGGTAATCAGATGAAAATCAAGCCATTTCCCAGGTTATTTCACAAATTAAGAACATATTAATGCATTTGCTCAGCAGTTACGGTTCCACCTTTGGTGCTGATCTTACCAATTTTCCTTCCATCAAAAGCTGAGTTCATTTCTGCTTGTCAAATACCTTCATTTTCCACCAAGCTGCTACAACATGCAGCTTTTAAAATAAGCTAATCCTGGTTTTTCTATAGGATTGGGTTCCGTAGCTCATGTTCTATGACAAAATGTGCTTTATTAGAAAAGGCAGCTGCAGAAAATCAACAGAGACGTAATAGCAATGGGATTTGTCAAGTACAGAGGGGAAACATGCAGTGGGAACTGACACAGTTATAAGTTAAGCAAAATTCTAATGACCCACAAGGTGTTAATGACCCTAACAGAGACCACAATTGTTGAGAGAATTTGAATGCTTGCTGGACAGTTGGAGATAACAAAGAATTGTCTATTTAAGAAGTAAAAATCATGTCTTGGTTACTTAACAATTGCTCTTTGAGACCTACTTTGAAAACTACGGATGAGGCTGAAGGTGTAACTCTGTGATAAAGTGTTTTCCAGAATGTGCAAAGCCCTAGGTTTGATCCCTAGCATTGAAAAAATGATAGACAACAACAAACAAGTTAGTGAAGATTTTTGGTCTCAGAAAATTCACATTTTTGTTTCCGAGATTTTTTGCCCTCATATGAAAACGGTTGGTAGACTACTGTGATACTTGGAGCTCAAAGACTGTGTTAGTTTTACAGCTATACTGCAGTCATGGGTAGTCTCTAAACCTTTGGATGTTTCTTCCTGAGTTGACCAATACTGCATTTACAGCTTTGTGTTTAAATCTGCAATGGGAAAAGCTTTCACATCCTTTTCTAATTTCCACGTGCAAGGGATGAATCCAAATACACTTTGGCCATAGTGAGATAGTCCTAGTAAAAATTACTCTGCGTGGGCAGGTCGAATCAATGTAATTGGCAGGTTTTGCATCGTGTCAAACTTGACAAGCCCCGAGGATGTAATGTTCACGCGTTCACAGTGGAACAGCTCCTGTTCTGTCTAACGCTGGTCCCCATCATTAGTCATGCTCATCTGTTTTTCTGGTAGGAGATTCCACTGGCAGCCCCATTGGAAGAAAGATGGGTAGCTGCTGTTATTCTTTGGAACAAAAATGTCTCCTGTCCCTGTAACCTCAGCACTCTGGGAAGCTGAGGCTGGAAGATTGCATGTTAGAGATCAGTTTAAAACATAGTGGGACCCTATCTCAAAAACCAAAAAGAAAATTCCCTCCAAAGTTAAAACGCTCATGCGTCGAGCCCTAGGACTCCGGGAAAGTGATCGGGTCATGGGGACACTAAACTATCAGTGGGTGTGAGCTGAGTATGTATATTGTCCCCAGCCCCTTCCTGTCTCTGTGACTTGCTCCTTGAATCCTTAGCTTTATCTGCCATGCCCCTCTATGATGTGTTGCTGCCTTGAAACCACTAGACCATGGAAAGCTGGGAAAACCTGAGCCTAAATGAATCCTACCTCCTTTAAGTTGCAGGTGTTAGGTATGTTGTGCCAGCAATGGAAAGGTGACTGAAAGAGGTGTGTACATGAAGGATAAGCCTGGGCTTAGAATAGCAGTGATGATAGGATGTACATGTACCCCTTGAAGGTGTTTTATACTTAGTGTAGATAGATAGATGATAGATAGATAGGTAACTAATAGGTGACAGTACATGACAGAAAGATAGATAATAGATGTGCAGATAGAGTCATATTCATTTTAAAAGTACAACCTGGATATGTTTTGAAGTCTTTATTTTCTGGAAAACTATTATTTATTTTAAACTGTGCCCTCTTAGTTCTTAAATGCAAAAGATTTTCATAGATATTTTTTTTCCTTCCTCCAGGGAGAGTAGAGGCATCCTAGCTGGCTGACATTCCCGTGGCCTCCAACACAACCATGGAAATGCTTGGTGCTTTTCGCACTAACAGAGTTCTTTATCATTTTCCAAACTTGGAGAAAACCAAGCCTTCTTAGAGTGAGATTTGTTTTTTGCAGCAGATCATATTCCGAGGCAACATATGCTTCTGCAAAATGCTGTTATAAATATGGATCTAACACAAATTTTTTAAATTAGAAAAATGTGGGTGAAAAGAAAAGCATTCGTTTTTCTTGTTCTGTTTCTTTACTACTTCACTAAATTTTTGATGCATTCATTCAACATTAATAGCTTTAATATTTTTTACATTCTTTATAAGCTTAATTTTGAGTCTAGAAAATCGTGGCTATAAATTGCTCAATCGTTGCTTCATTTTGGGACACTCAGATGTTTCTGGTGCTTCGGTGTTGCGCATAATATTCATAGAATTAGTAGCAGAAATCATGCTAATGCTAACCCTGGGGATGCAGCATTGTCACTGGCCAGGAACAGGGCTCCTGCATCCTGAACAATGACATACTCTGACATTAGCATGCCAGGACCACAGGCCCCTGGTGGTGGCATCAGGAGGTGAAGCATTTCTGTGCTTTGCTTTGTTTCTGGTGCAGGGTGTGGAGCTTGTGCTGCTGCTGGAGCCACGGTAGCCCTGGCGTGTGTGGGAGAATGGGTTCCAGTGCTGATGCAGCTCTTTGGTCCCAGGGACTCAGAGCTTCTGGGTCTCTCTTGTCCTCTTGGTTCTCCCATCCTCTGTTCTCAGCTGCATCCCCCAGTTCCTTAAGCTCTTCCTTTTCTTGTGCTTTCTCAGGCTCTGTGGTCCTCACCCGTTTGGCTGCAGATCATTTTCTGGCAGAATAAACTGAGGTCAGACTCCTTGAAAACTTAGTTGTGTGGATTATTGCAGTAAACAGTGCACCCATATTGGTCAATTTGCTTGTTTTTGAGATACAGCAAAAGTTCTTATTTACAGCATTTAAACCATGCATATATTTGCTGTGAGAACATCCACTGGCCACTGTTATAACTTCAATTGCATTTTTCAAGTGTTCTAAATGATACCATCCCGCATTTTACAGGGTACCAAAGTGGGGTGGGAGTAAGAGTGAGACTATTAAAACAATAGAGAAATCATTCAAATATTGTTAAGAAAGGAGAAATGTTACTGGGTGTGGTGGCACATGCTTGTAAGGCCGGGAAGGTGGATCACAAGTTTAGGTCCATCCTGAATAATTAAGTGAGACCTCATTTCAAAATTTAAAAAAAAGAGAGAAAAAGAAAAAGACGGAAGATGTAGATCAGTGTAGAGTCCCTGGGTTCAATCTCTAGTGCTGAGAAAGAGACAGAGAGAGACAGAGACAGAGACAGAGACAGATAGAGACAGAGAAACTGGGGCTGGGGATTTAGCTCAGTGGCAAAGTGCCTGCCTGGCAAGTGTAAGGTTGTGAGTTCGATTCCTGGTACTGGAAGAAAAACAAAACAAAAAACAAACAAAAAAAGAGACAGAGAAACAGAGAGATCCAGTTCTTACTCCGTGTGCCACACAGTCTGGATCATGCCCGTCCTCTGCTGGGGACCCTTCAGTGACCGTCCACAGCCTCTAGTTGCTGTGTGGTGTCTCGGTGGAGCCCACAGCTGCACCCACCACGCACAACCTCTACGCTCTGTCTTCTTTCCACCCCCTGAGTGACCCTTCCATTATCTCCTCCATCCACCATGCACTCATCAACATTATACTTGGTCTTTCAGCACTCTTTGTGGACCCATAATTGCAAATTCACCCACCACACACACTTATTTGTTGATATAAAATTTATACACTTTCACGGTTATTCAAAGACATAGGCAGAGTGGCCAGAAGTTTGAGTTGTTTAACAAACATATTCCCGTTAAGGCTGAAAGCAGCTGTACTCTCTGCCTTTCTCTTTTAGCTCCAAGCCTGTAGGGAGGTTCATGTCATGGTCTACTCAGTGTCACACTTTCCAGTCTTTGGGTTTTGTTGCTGTTCTGTTATTTAAAAGAGCCCCCAAGGGTAGTACTGATGCTATTTAGCGTCCCAGTGACCTGTGATCTTCTTTGTCAACTTGGGTGGGTGGAAGAACACCGGGAGACGAGAGAAGCACACTCCCAGGTGTGTCTGTGGTGGGTTTCCAGAGATAACTGGCGTGTGTGACAGGTAACTGAGGGGGGACCCTCCCTGGACACAGGCACCACCATTCTGTAGGTCGTGGCCCTGATGGAAACAAAGAGGAAGAAGGAGAAAGCCTGCCAGCACTAGCTCTGGTTCAGCTTTCTCGTTGCCATGAGCTGAGGAGCTTCCTTCCACCGTGCCCTCCTACCGTGATATTTCTGCCTTGCCCCGGGAGTGGGGTTCATGGTCATTGCCTGAACACTCTGAAACCATGAGCCAGAATAAATCTTTCTTTTTTTTTTTTTTTTCCCAATACCAGGAATCGAACTCACAACCTCGTGATTGGCAGGCAGGTGCTGTGGCGCTGGGCTAAATCCCCAGCCCCTGTTCTTTCTTCTTTTAAGTCATTTTTCTCAGGTATTTCATCACAATGATACAAAGCTGAGTCACACCGCCCCTAAGCACAGAAGACTGTGATGTTCCTATCAGAGCAAAGGCTTGGTAATTGAACATGCCAGCTTTGTTCAGGCATGGATTGCAGCGCTGAGGACCATGAGCTATATGTTCATGAAAAATATATATTAAATAAGTTATCTTTAAATAGAAATGCACATAAAACAAGACTATGGATTTCTCTGTCCAAAAGTGTAACCAGAGGTTCACAGGAGCCTCAGCCTATATTTCCCCAAGCAGCAATGTCTAAGTATTTGTTAGTTCAGTGTTCAAGGTGTCTTGATAGACTATGGCTCCTGCAAACAATGGGAACCAATGTACTTCACAATCTGTTCGTACCACCCAGGTTCTCTTTTCCAATTAGTCTGCCAGTTAGTTATATTTTGCCTGTGAGTAAACTTTTTCATCTGTCTGGGTTCCTTTCCCCAGGTCTCATTTCTGTGAGTGAGTGTCTTCACTTATTTTTAGAACATTCCATTAATGTCTGTCCATCCTCTGTCCACAAGCCCTCTTCCTGGTGTTGGCATCTTGGAGTGTTTTGATGAAGCCTCCTCCTTCTAGAAGATAAACGTAGCTGAGACTGACCATGCCCACTTCCTGTGGACAGAGTGGAGAAAGCCTAGACCAAGCTGCTATGTGAGTCTTGAATTTTACAGCCTGAAAACCACACAGGGTTCATTGACCACACCCTTCCTGAAATTTACAGCCCTAGAGCTGTTGTTTGGATTTCTTTTCTTTCCAAGTCGTAATCTTTGAAAGTCTGATACAATGCAAACTTTATGTTCTTTATTAATTGCATCTCTACTTTTGGGTGTGTTAGCCTACATCAATTTTTGTTGTTTTCTTTTTTCTTTCTTTTTTTTTTTTTTTTTGGTTTTTCTCCGGTACGGGGAACTGAACTCAAGACCTTGAGCTTGCCAGGCAGGCGCTTTTGCGGCTGAGCTAAATCCCCAGCCCCAATTTTTGTTGTTTTCTATTAAAAAATCAGTGGACCCTCCTGATCCAGGGAAATTTCTATCTTCCCATTTTCTTTTTATTGATTGCGTTCACTCCACTTTCAACCCAGATGCTGGCTTTCATAGGAATTCGCAATGCACCAGAAAGCAGAACCAATGCGCACTTTGGTTTACAAATCTGCTACCTACTAATGCAATGGTATGGAGCCAGGTAAAGCACTCTTGGGGATCTAAACCAGTTAGTGATGCAGTGAGTCAGGCAGAAGAAAGGATGGAGGTGAGTCTGTCCAGACTAATTCCTCTCATATTCTTTTTGAATTTCCCAGCAATCTGGGAACATCGATACTGGCCAGGTAGCATCATGAGGTAACCCAATTATTTGCCTATGCAGGCACCAAGGCTACACAGACAAAGGATCAAAAGGAAATTCACAGAAGCAGGGAAATCTGGAGGATGATTTTTGAAGCTGTTAATGAATTTTCATCTCTGTGCAGAGCCTAAAAATGTCACCTAGAGGTATGTCTATGGTGACATCATTGTCAAGATAAAGCAGTCAGCGTCTCAGCAGAGTTGGGGCTGACAGAGTAACATTAAAACGCCCCTATCAGCAAGCAAGGGAGTCTTACTCCATTAAAAGGCGTTTCTACAAATGTCACGGGAAATGCCACAGTTAATCTCCACTTGGATCTACAGGCGCTGTTTTGTGGAAACTTTTTGGTTGAGGCAAAAATCGGACAAAGGGTGCAGAAAGTTCTTATGGGCCCCTCTCCACCCTTGGACACAGTCTCCCTACTCTTACTAACATCTTCCATCCGTGTGGTACATGTGTCACAATAATAAAGCAATATTGATAGGTTATTAATAACTGACATCCATAGTTCTCATCAGCGGTCCCTCTCACGTGAGGCGGTGATGTCTCATGTCTAGCACTTTAGAGGCACACAGAGGAGTATGCAGCTTTGAAGTCCCCGTCCTCCAGCTGTTCACCCCTCCCCACCCTGGTCCCTCGTGCGGACTGACCTTTTTCTTGTCTCTATTGTTTGTTTTCTCAGACGACAGAGAATTCCGATCACCCAGCATGCAGCAGCCTTTTCAGACTGGCTTCTTTCACAAAACAATATGCTCTTTAGCTTCCTTCATATCTTTGCATAGCTCGGTAGCTCACTCTGTCCTAGTGTGTGTGTATTATTCTAATAGAAACCTGACGTTTTTGTCACCTGTTAGCCGGTGACTAACTTCTTCATATGTCTCTTTCAGGGTCACAACAATCACTGATGTGGAATAAATCAGATGAACGTTTAAAAATAGTGTAGCACAGATTAGAACAGCTCAGAAGAAAAATGGAACAGGATAGAAAAGACGAAAAAATGTAAATGATCTTTGCACTTAACAAAGTATAAATTTTACTTCCATTATGTGTGTATGTGTATAGATATTGAGAAAGAACTGTATTTCTTACTGTGTACTTTTTATTATTATTATTATGAGCTGTCTACAGTACTTTTTCAATCTATTCTTCTGGACCATGTCTTGAAATATTTACATTTTATACTGAAATCAGAGGCAGGCCATGTACAACTGATGTTGATTCAGAAAGGACACATCAATATGAAATGATTATTAAAAATAATAGTTAAATAGAAATTTAAAGCAGTATTAAATATTTGTATAGCATTTACCATTTTCTAGACCATAGATCTTAGTTACTTTTCTTATTGTTCAGACAAAATACCCAACACACAAAGTGAAAGAAGGAAAGGTTTATTTGCTCATAGGCTGCAAGGTTTCAGTCCGTAATCGGCTCACTCCAAGGCAGGTTGTCTTGGCAGAGGGGCATCACAGAGGAGAGCATTTCATGGCACCAAGAAGACAGCAAAAGCGACAAGGGGAGGGGAAACGAGACACTTCCTGTCCCTTAACTTGTATGCAGGCTACTCACCCTAGGGCGGGTATAACACTCAGATCCTAAATCCTAGTCAGAACAGTGCCAAACCAATCAATGCAGTGATTTTCTAATCACACACCCCAATCCCAACATCACACACTTTAGATTCAGCCACCTCTGAAAAAAACTCATGACCACATGAGGCTTTGGGGAGCATCTTGAAACAAACCATAGCACCGTCTTTCAAGTATTATCACTTGGCAGTTGTGATATCTGGACCTCAGGGAAGAAATGCAGCCCTCCTCAAGCCTCCTGGACAACCCTGAGCTGAGATTGCACCACAAGTCGTGCATTTGTCTTTTTGTAACAATTCACACTTGGTTCTGAGCAGTTTCATCACATCTGAAAATAAAATGAATCCACTTCTCAGAAAGGGAATGGCATTGTTCATTTTAGTAGAATAGAATCAACCAATTCCAAGATTCTGTAGTGTCAAGATCATAGATTCACCTCTAAGAGGCAGGATGGTAAGTAGTTTTTCATACTGGGGAAGCTCTGTCCGTCAGCACTAACATAAAGGCAGACTCTGACGTACATAGACTGTATAGAGGAAAGTGCTGTGAGTGAGCCACAGTGACGACCTCAGACAAAGAACAGGAGCACAGAGCCATGTGCCATGTCTTCTATCCACCCCTCCTTCAACTCCTCTAATTATTCGACATATCTGCATGGCACTCACACTGTAGCATACTAAGTATAGACCATAGCATTGGGCAAAGAGACAATGTTGCTGTCTTCATGGGGCTCACAGGCAAATGGGAGAAGATAGTGAAATAAACAGCATCAACCCTGATGTGTTGGTAGATGGTCTAGATGGAAATGAAGCAGGGTGAAAGTAGAGGTGGCCCGGGGAGCAAAGCTGTCCATTTCCCTGTGGGTGCTATCAGAGACCTCTGTGGGGCAGGACACAGGCTAGCCGAGGGAGTGAGACTCACAGAAGTGCATCCCTGGAGTGCATGTTGGTCTCCATCAAGGCAGAAGAGAGAGCCTGGGTTCATGTGTTCATTCTGAGTGCACACCAGGTGTGGAAGGATAGAGTTCTAACACAGTAACTCTAGGGAGTAGGCTGTCAGTGGTTGGAGAGTGAGGTTCTTCCTTTTTAAACTTTATATCTCAATGTTTTACAAATCTTCTACAGTACTTAGACCAAGGCTGATCACTATAAATATTAAAGTATTTCAACTATTTTTACATCATGGATTACTTTGATTCATAAAGTATTTGCTATGTCATGCACTGTTTTAACTTACATGTCCAGAAAAAGTATGAGCTGAATATTCATTGGCTGTTATAGTTTCCTTGTGGCATAAGACTTATAGATGACCCTTTGTTTTTTTTTTAAAGGAAGCTGCCAACTATATGTGATCCCATGCTATTCTGACCCCATACTCCAGTGATCTGGAGGTCACATACAAATAAACACTTGGTCACTTGCTTCTTCACTGGTAGTCTAGAGTGGTCACCATGGAAACCAGGCGATGCCACTTGCCCACGCAGCGGCTGCTCATGTGGAGATAGGGGACACACAGCACCAGCCGCACCTGCAGGCCACGCTGGATAACCAGGACTAGGCTGGGGTAAAATAGTTTTCTTGTCCCACTGGAAGGCACATTAGTCATCTTTTTATCATACACCAAAATGCCTGAGATAAAAAATTTATAAGCAGGAATGTTCTATTTTAGCTCAGGTGTCAGAGGTTTCAGTCCATGGTTATGTGATCCATTGTTTTGGGGCCTGTGATAAGGTGGTGCTTCGTGGTAGGGAGCACTTGGTGGGGCAACATGACTTAGCTCATTGTGGCCAAGAAACAGAGAGGAAGGCACTGGAGATGCAAAAGTCCCCTTCAGGGACGTGACCGCAATGGGCTACTTCTTTCCATTAGGTCCCATCATGTCCCAGAGGCTCCACAGATAGGGGATCAGTGGCCTTTAGGGAGGCCCAAACCATAGTGGGGAAAGGTGTTGCAGAGGGATCTGAGGACCATCAGTGTTCCCCAAACTTTAAACTCCAGTGGACTCCGGGGGCCACGTGCTGGAAGACAATATGCTCTTCTCACTCACTCAAAACAGGCTCAGCAATGAAAAAGCAGCCTGGAGGACCCCTGAGAAATTATCCTCTTGATTAACGAGGACAGCTCAAAACACAGAAGTGCACCTGTGAGGAAATGTAGCCGACCTGGAGCATTCCCAAATTGGATAACAGAACATTTATGTCATTTCTATTTTGAGAAAGTTGTCACTGAAGGCATAAGTTCGAAATTTTCCCTTGCTCATGTGTTTCCTTTATGTACCTTAGTATTTCTGAAAAAGCACTTGAGCAGAAAAAAACAAAGTTTTCCGTCCACCTTCCTCTGTAAATGGAACCGTGCAGTCAGTTTTAGGAAGAGAGCAAGATAATTGAAAAGTTATCTGCCTTGCAAAGCACATAGCAGGGTTACAGTTCTCCAAAGTGGATTCTCTTTTCCTTGCTTTTTATTCTGTACTTTAACAATAATAATTAAGTATTATTTTAGACACGATTAAATGTGAAATAATGGAGACTCAGATTAACCTATTTTATAGGAAGTCTTTAATCATTTGGAAATCATCTCAGTAAACATTCAGGCATTTTTACTTTTCGATAAGTTTTTACTATTTTATTTTATTTTATTTTATTTTATTTATTTTTTTTTTTTTTTGGTTTTTGGTTTTTCTCCGGTACCGGGAACCGAACTCACGACCTTGCGCTTGCCAGGCAGGCGCTTTTGCCGCTGAGCTAAATTCCCAGCCCCTAAGTTTTTACTATTTTAAATACAGTACTCCTGTGTTCATGAATGCTTTTGTCTGTAAACAATTCTGTCCTCAAGCAGAAGCCTTCAGAAAAATTTGGCTTTGGCTTGGAACTCTGCATCAGGTGACAGATTCACCGCAGCGATCCTCTCCACGTGAACATGACGGCTGCCATCTTCCCCAGGATTGTGGAGTGAATTAAATTCACAGGCTGAGGTACCTCTATAATTTCTTCACCACTTAAAACGGCACAAATGTGTAAATACAATGAATTGGCAAGTTTTGAAAGGCAATTCGCAACATATATCAAGCATTTCAAGATCTATTTGTCCTCTGAATCCAGTTTCTCTCTGGAGCACATATCCTGAGGAAACATGGCTGCCAATGAGCTTTTGGTGGGATCTTTCATTCCAGAAAGCATCACCTCTTTCTCTCTGACACAGGGTGAGCATCCTTTTAACTCTTAGTCCATGTGCTTAGGAGGGATTAACCCCAATTCCTATTCATCTGTGTCTTAGTCTAACATGGTCAGCATTTTTATCTCTCCAGCCCCTAATTCAAGTAGGAGGATTGGTTGACTTTGACTATGTCAGCACACTCTGAGATAACTAGTGAGATGCATGAAATACACGAAGGTTTTTTGTTGTTTTATTTTATTACATGTTTGGCTGGGAAAACGTCATACTCATGAACAGCTGAGTTCTACCATCTGGAAAAATTCCAGTCAATGTTAAAACCCAGAGGGTTCTAGTGTTGAGACAGTATAATAGGACTATAGAGTCTCCCCTAGAAAGTCAGCTTCAGGGTGACAGCAACTACACTGATTTGACCCCTGGCATATCCTTACCTCCAAGATATGAACATGAGCACAGTGGGTGCTCAGTTCATATATTAATATTAAGTTAATGAAGTAGGTGATGACCTAACTGTTATTTGAGCACCTAGATACACCCATACCTGGAGCTAGCCATTTCAGAATTTTTAAGTTTTGTAAGTCAATGTATTTTCCCTGAGTCAACTTGAGTTAGATTTTACGTGAATTCCCAGTTCCTCATGAATTCCTAATATTAGTGGAAAGTTCAAAAGTATGGATTTCACTGATGTTTCTCAGGTTAGTAGCTATGTATTTAAACTGTTCTACATGGTAAGAAAACGTGTCCCACTCAACAGCCGAAATTCCAACACCATGAGACATCATGAACTTGATGGAGAGTTCATGCTTAATGTCCAGTGTCCTTCTCCACGTGCTTCCCAGCTTCTAGGAGTGGGCAGAATTCTCCGAGGGTGCCACAGGTTCCCGTGTACCCTTGGACTCTGTGCTTATGGCTCTCATGAACCAAATGACAGGCTCTCAAAATTTATTCTGGCCATTCCACTCTACAGCTCCTCAAGAAGGGTTAGAATGTCTTCCCAGACTGAATCTCCATCCAAACCCAGCTTAGAAACCTTACCACAAGAGTTCATAAATTAGAAATAATACTATTCAAAAGCATGAAATAAAAATAATGAACTAATGACATCTGATGCTTCATTATCCTTGTTACTGCTTTACATAGCCCATTCCTACTAAACACCTGCTGTGGACCTTGTAGGCGACAGGCAGCACATATAGAAAAAACAAGAGCATGACCCAGAACTAGCAACAGGGAGAACCAACTCCCGTAGGTGGGTCAGAGCAGTTCCTTCCATGGACAAGCCCAATCTGAAATACAAACACGGAGACAGAGAAGGTTACTGCCAGAGCCCGGAAGCAGGAAGAAACAGGAATGCCTGAGGTGTGCATTCACTCACACATGCCTGAGCACACATAGATATATAGTTACATAAATACACACACAATCTCATTAGCCTTAATTGTGTCCTCTGAAATCATACATGGAAGTCTTTAGAGCTAATGTGATTATATTTGGAGAGTGAGACTTCAGGGGGATAATTAATGTTAAATAATCTCACATGGGTGTGGCCCTAATCAACATGATTAGTGACCTTACACATAGAGGGAGAGACACCAGAGCTCACTCCAGGTAGATGTGGAAGGAAAGGGCTTGTGGTGACCAGACATAGAGCAGTTGTCTGCCGCCTGGGAGGACAGGTCTTTCCAGGGGCTGCATCCACCAGCACCTTGATCTTGCATGTCTAGCTGAGAACTATGAGAAGAACATTTTGGTCCTTTAAGTCAACCCAGGCAGGGGTATTTCCTGTGGGCCATAGTCTGCTGTGGCTACCCAAGCTGACTAATTGCATACCTGAGTCTGTGTGTGTGTGTGTGTGTGTGTGTGTGTGAATGTGTGTGTACAAATTCCTTCTATACACAAAAAACATTTAACCAGCAGACTTCACCATATCACCTTGCACAGAAAATACCTTGGAAGAGATTTCTTTGAAATGGCATGAGTAGACCATGGCCCAGAGGAAAATCTGACTCAATTCCTGCTTTGCAAATGTGGTAGCCTGAGGACAAAACGTGCTCTATTTGGGATGAATTGTCTCTGTCTGTTTTCATTTCACAGTGACACAGTTAATAAGCCAACTCAGAAACCAGAGGCCACTGCAGCTTAGAATGTTGGCCATGTGACCTTATACGAAAGGTGTGCTCACTCCTACCTTACAGCGTTAACCTCTACACTGAGCAGGTAGGTGATCATTCATTATTTTTCTATTCAAGAGCTCAAAATACACTAGTTGCCCAGTGTCAGAGCCGTATACAACAAAGACCTGTTCTGGCTGCACCTCCAAAGCGTTCTGAGTAGATGTAAGTATTAAGTGCTAATTTCAACAGTGACACTGAGCAGGTGACATAGTCAGGGCTCAGGCTTTCCAAAGCCCACTCTACCAGGACAGGTGTTCCTTCTGCAGGGGGACACATCCCCCGTCATCTCTTCACTTAACACGTGAGCGCCTGTGTGCAGACAGAGAAATGGCTCTGACATGGTGCATGCATGGGAAATGAGGTTACTTGATTTTGTTTGCTCTTGATCTTACACCATATTACAGAAACAGCACACTGGTAAATAGAGCGCCATTTCCCTTCGTCCTAGCTTTATTTATTGTCTGAGAAATCTAATTACTGTAGATTTTTCCTTCACTCTTCTCCCATAGTCTCCAATTTAAAGGCCAATATGAGTTTTAATTACATAGCTCTTGACAATATTAATTCAAAAGCCTATTCCTTTGGACCTAATAAAACCATTTGTATTTGTCTGCCAAAAACTCCTAGTGGATGCTAACTCGCTAGAGATTGAGTGAAAGGCTGGAATAAAAATTGTCATGCTGGCATGACTGCCGGCTTTATGGCCGGAGTCTTTGGCCAAGTGCTTTCCTCTGCAGTGTGGTGTCCGGGATGTGTTAAGCAGCCCCCTTACCCAGAATTAGCTTCTGAGGAGCTTCAGGATACACGCACATTTCTAACTTAGCCAGAAACGTGAACAAAGAGGGGAAATTCAGAGGAGATGAAATAAAGCAGAGGACATTCCACGCTGACTGCGGTGGACTGGTTTGACACAGAACAAATCTATTCAAGTTGGAAACATTTAAAAAATATATGTGTTTTGTTGACATTCACGACCTGGTGAGACAGCCAGTGTAGGAGGAACCAAGATGCCAGGAGGATCAGAAACTTACTGGGGTGGAACCGACATTTTCCCTTGTCAAAGATTTGTTACTTTGGGAACCACACTGGACAAGAGGTTGATAAGTCAAACAGAGATCGTCACAGAAAATGTGAAGAAGGCAGGGAGCATCCCTGGAGGCTGAGAACAAAACGCGGAAGGTGGGGTACCAAGGCAGCTAGGCATGGAGAGTTGAGGTCCGTGGGAGAGCAGGAAAGGAGAGCCGGGAGCTCAGCCTCGGGAGCCCCTCGGCTTCTTGATGCCGTTCACAGCGCAGGGAGAGAAGGTTGGGGGTCTCTGCTGGGGAGGCCAGAGGGCTGGCGAGAGAGAACAAATGCGCAGTAGAGGGCAGGGAAGCAAGTGGGACACAGAGATCATGTAGGACACAGAAAACGCTCTATGGGTAGTTCCTCATTATGTTCCACTAATGAGATGCTAAGAGAAAAATACATACATAATGCAAAGAAGCTCTTGAAAGACCAGCTGGTTTTGTCACTCAGAGGTGGAGTCTGGTGACACTGTGTTCTGTTGACAAAGACAAGAGCCAGGGCGGGTCACAGGCTCCAGGAGCAACGTGACACGCATCGAAGAAGCTGTGGAGGTTAGCTCTTGACCTTGAAGTCTGTGTTAAAGTTCCAGAGCTGCACAGCGGATGGCTTCTCTCCATGACACCAAGAAGACATTTGAGGCTAGGTGTGGTGACTCACACATGGAATCCTAGCACCCTGGGAGGCTGAGGCAGAATGATAACAAGTTCAAGTCCAGTCAGGGCAATGCAGAATAGAAAGGCTGGGAATATGGCTCAGTGTTTCCTGGGCCCAATGTGAGAGCGCTTTCCTCTGCAGTGTGGTTTGAGCGCTTCTTTCTTAGTGTGAGAAAGAAGATTTTTGACTTGACAGATACACAGCACGTCATGAAACAGTTCTGAAGCAGCTGAGCTGACGAATTGGGTGGGACCCTAGGAAGTGAGAGCCTGGTGGTGCAAAGCTCCTTTTTGAGTTCAGTCAAATGAAATGGTGTTTGCTTAGTAGTGCTGTTCTTTATCCCAGTGAAGTAGCTCTCTGTCTCATTTCTTTGTCTATAAAATAGAACTAATAAATACATCTGGCTTAAAGAACAGCTGCAAGGATTAAATGGGCTGAGACTTGAAAATTCCTAGAAGCCCTTAACACTTAGAAATCTCTCCAGATGATGTATTTATCACTAACCCTAAGCAAGTAAAATCCACTCACAGTATTTTAGCCACTTTTTGTGTTTAGTACAGCATAACAAAGTCTCACATTAATAAAATAAACTTTCAAACTGGCAATTGGAGATCATTTCCTTGAAGACAGACTGCGTATACGTTCCTCTGCCCCAGAATCCATTCTGCTAGATGTAGATTGGAAATAGCACTGGGGTTCAATAAACGGAGGAAATGCTTTTATCTGAGATACTGTGATTTGCCAGTGAATGTTTAACACCAGAGAAAAAGCATATCTATGTGTGCATGTGTAACTGTGTATGTATAGATGTGTGCCGTAACTGACAGTGGTATAAGTAATGTGTAAAACATCATTTTAAATTAATTATAAAAATAAAATCGGACTTATTGTAAAGTCCGTATCACCACTTGATACTCAGAAAATGTTTTTGTTGATTTTTCCTAAATGGTATCTCAGCAAAAAGGTATAATTTCTGCTTAACCATGATCTAGCCAGTGGATTGCACCTCAGTCTGTCTCTTTAAGTGTACTGTCATTAAGCAGAGTCAGTGCTCTACCTTTAACTATGTTCAACCTCTCTGTGATTTATATTCATTAAATTGGATGCTTTTTCAGAGTCAGCAGTGTTAATTGCAAGAGTGCTATTTTTTATGCTTTTGGGATAAGATTGGAGTGTTGCTGCAGGGATTGGAACAGCGTTTGGGTTTTGCTTTGCAAAATAATGGTTGTGTTTCACAAGAAGTTCCAAAATTTAGAGAAATTGGCTCTTGCAGGCTGGCAGGAGCTGGTTTTCAGCAAACCCCTCCCTAACCTTTCCGCACTGCCTGTATTCTGAAATATGAGAAAGCTTAGGTGTAAAAAAGGCTGTGAAATCTTTTATTACCTCCATTAATTTGAAAAGGGGCTTGTGTAATCCTCTTTGATAATGTGTAAATCATCCCTGCTTCTGCCTGGTTTTGCTTTGTCTCATTAAAAGAAAGTTAGACGCTACACACTAATTATACATTAACAAGCACAAATTAGTTGTGGCACAAAAAGGCTTTTCCTTCAGATTAATTGATACTGGGTGATTGGAGAACTCAGCTAATGACTCCAAACAAGCACTTCTCCGTGCATGGTGACTAATGAACAGTAAATCATGTAACAACTCCACTGCTGGCACAGTGACTAGGAATGTCATCTGCACAGTCCTCATTTTAGATTTTGGAGGAAGCAGACTGTGGTTTCCCAGAGCCAAAGCATGTCAAGTCAAAGCCCAGGTAAGCTACATTGTTTGCTGGGTGATTTTAGGCAAATTCTCCACTATGAGCCTTAGATTTCTTCATCCATGCAATGGAGAGGGTGTTGATAGTGCAAGGAGCAAAGCCAGCAGTGCATCTGAGCTGGCTTCACTATGAAACAAAGAATGCATCAGGAAGAGCCTGGACTCCTACACTCAAATACAGAAGTCAGAGAGACTTTCATGCACAGGAGCCCCTTAGGTCACTGCTGACAGGACAAGGGGAATCAACACAATAGGGGAAGTGCCCTACAGATATGGGAAGCAGTTAATACTGCAACTGGAAACGTGATCCCCAATGCAAACACAGGCCCCCCATCCAGGGCTGTGGCCTTTGTCAAGGGAAGGCACAGCCCACCTAGCCCTGGCCTGGCAGCAAGCACTAGAGATAGTGAGGCGTTTCAAGCTCTCTTGCCTCCTGAGCCTCCAGTCCTGCTGTTGCTTCCAGTGGCTCAGTGTGATCAGAGGCCAGCAAGTTTGGACCCCTACGAGTCATAGTCCAAAGGCATCTGCTTTCTGGAGAGGAGCAGGGCAGGGCAGGGCAGGGCGCATGGGGCCCGGAGCAGAGGAAGCAGGCAGAAGATCCTCGGCAGAGTGGAAGGCTTCTGCTAGCTCAGGTGCCCTGTTGTGCCTGCAGTCAGCACAGGACAACGCATCTTACCTCACAGCAGCGCCCCAGTACTCATGGCCAAGAACTGGGCAGTGCAGACCCTGTATTTCCTCTGTCTCCGCCACTCAGCGTTGGTTTTCCACCAGCACCAGAAGGGATAATGTATTTTAAACTCACTTGAATTCCTGTGAAGTTTCACACTTCACAAATTGCTGCCATTGATGAGATCATCTTTAAGTCTTCCAGTGCACCTTTGCAAGGTAAGTACTTATCTCCCTTTTACAAATAAACATAGAGGTAGGGAGAGATCGTTTGAGCAGGGTCTTCATAACCCATGGTGCAATTTTTCCACCAAATGCAGAAACTATTTGAGATACACAGATGATTTAGCAAGGGGTCTAAGAACAAAACTAGAACGCCATCATCCATTCATCCTTTCACTCGGCGCGCATGTGCTGAGGACATGCTTGGTGTGCATTGTCTCCACATGTGGAGGCGCAGCAGGACTGTGGAAAGCCTCCCTCCCTTAGAGCCACTGACTGCACCACACAACTATAAACGTAAAGATGCATAAATACTCACTGCAGCAGGAGTAGCAAGTGCCTGGGGCCAGAGAATGATTGAAAATCTCCTTAGGCTGTTCAAAAATGCCTCTTCCAGTAAAGTGATAGTTCAGCAGAGACATAAAGAAAGCAAGGCAGGTAGATATTTCCAGAGAAAATTGTTCCAGGTCAAGTCAGAACCAAGTAAAAATTCCTGTCCTTGCAAGCACTCTTTGCATAACTTTGATTAACATTAGAATTCACATTACAGTTTCACATTAGAATAAGAAGGATAGAAACATTCCCATGTAATATGCAAAATTCAAGTAACACATTGGATGTGAACATCTAGGTGGTGTTCTTGGCATATCTTAAGAATTGGTAATTGTTTTACTATTTTCTGTTTTTCTATTTTCAGTCCCCAAAGACTAAAACTGTCCTTTGCATATCACATCCAACTCCGTATTGACTAAGTTTCATCCAGTAGGATAGTACAAGTTATGACAATACTTTTGTTGTAAAATGTCTGCATTTTGTTTCTAGAATGTCACAGTTGGACAGAATCCAAATGTAACTGATGCTCATAAATTCCTTTTGGAAACTTTATTGTCTTCAGACACATTCTAGAAGTCTGTATTTTAAAGAACTGAAAACATGTTTATAGCTACTTCTGTATACCACCTGTAGGCCTCATTCTTTTGAAAAATTTTATTGCATCTGAAACGAATAAAATCAATGTACTATTTGTATAAATTGAAAGAAATCTTTTCATCAATTCAACTTGGCTATCTAGGCTTCTTCTGATAGTCTCATATGTTTTGTTGTAGAAGAATGAAGAAGATGCCTTTGTTGTCTTGCCTTGTTGTATTTCTTTTTTAGGTTAATGGAAATGTAAGATATTTCCAACATTTGTGAAAATAGCTTTGCAGTGTGTATAGGGTGCTTTGTTTAAAATTGAATGCCTATTATTTTCTATCGAGAGATCTTAGAATGTGTTAAAGGCAAGCAACTTTCAATACAATTATACTTTCCCGGTAGATGTGCCATTCAATTCTTTAAAAATTAGAACATAGTCCCATTTCAGCGAATTATTGTTTGTTCCTTGTAATGCGAGCTGCTGCAGCCTGCGATATAAATACATATTTGTATGGAATACCCATGGTCCCAGAGTTGACAGATATTACAGTTTTTCCAAGAGGCACCAGGTCTATGGACTTGAATGTGAACTCTTCGGGCTGGAGCTTGCAGCACTTAGTGGGAGAATTCTTGTCTAGCTTGAGCAGGAGCTGTGTTCTGTCACATGAAGAAAAGCAGAGGAGGAGGAGGAAATGAGGGGGAACATAGAGAAGGAGGAGTGTGGTTGTAGTTCCTGCTTATTTTTGGGATCCTTCTCATTCCAACTCCAGGGACCAGCTCTTGCTGCTCGAGGCACGGACTTCACATCTGAGCCCAGAGGCACGGAAGAATGAACGTGCTTTAATTGATCATAATGTGTGACGTGCCAAGCCTCCTGGCATTGTAAGGGCTCTATCCGTCTAAGATGGATGGACGCTTCTCTCCCTCCAGTAGTAGCTCAGCTCTGTGAGCAGTTTAAACCTCAGCTTTGAATTACAAGTTTAGAAAGGAAATCAATGATAGGTGGAAAATAGACACAAGTTAGTGTACAACTTTTTGAATTAAACTTGCACCGCATTCTCTAGCTGTTGTCTGGGCCTTGTTCTCCTTAAATTAATGAGTTATCCACACAAATACAGTCCTAAAGTCCACTGTGGCTCACACTTCCCTGCCTGGTCTCGGGATGTCTCCAGTTCAGCTCCCTTGTGACACTAAATCGAATCATAAAAATCTGCTTAGCAGCATAATGAAAAGAAGATCAAGTTTGACTTGCAAATTCATTGCCTTTTCTATGAACAGAAATAAAGCAATTTGCTGTTTGCTGAACTCAGAGAACTACTATCCCCTGTCAGTTCCGATTACGCACCCAAAGAAGAAAAATGGAGCCCGGTCTTCGTGGGAAGACGGAACCAAATTGAAGGTGAGGGTTTTAGTGGATGAAACCAATCAATAAATACGAACATAGGTGAGAAAATAAGGTCAGCACGTTCCTTTTCATCTGCAGTCCATTGAATGCTTTTCCTTGGATAGGGAGTAGGGTTTTGTTGTTGTCTTTTGTGCTTTGTTCATTTTGTCTCATGCTTGAAGCAATTCAGCCCTGGAGCTTTGTGCTCTCCGGGGTGGAGACCGTGCTGTTTACTGGATCAGCATCAGCCCTGTTATCTACCGAGTTCTGAGAACACAACTGATTTCCAAACACAGGAACTGCTGTTGTGCACACCCTCGTAACTTGCATTCTAGCTTCCAAGCATCACAAAGGCCTGATGTCTGGGCAGTAAAGATGCCAGTGTTACTTGGGTACTCATGAATATAGAGGTCTCAGAAATTGAGAGAACATAGCAATTAGTGACATGTGCTGTCCATCTGCCCAAAATTGCATAAATCACACCCCACAACTGCACCTCCTTCTTGAAATTAGATGAGCTGTTTCCCACGCAGAGGGGCCTGGCACATGAAGCAGGAGGAAAAATGATTTCAAGTTCCTCAGGGTGAATTATTTCCATTTCAGTCTTCCTCAGTTCTGGGTGCATCTAACAGAGTATCTATTTGGCCCTGGTAAGGTTTGCACATTTTCTAATTCACCTCTTTACAAAAGGGAGGATTACTCTCACTCTTGGGAATGTTCTTAGTGTCCTCAGCAAGAATTTTATGATTGAGTCATTTCCTTGCGCTTCATGGTTATCTTCTATATTGATCAGAATTCATCCAGTGAAGCACAGCAAAAATGAGTCTTACAGAAGTAGTGTACGGCCATACCACCCTGAATGTGCCCAATCTCGTCAGAAGTAGGAGTTTCTTACAGAAATAAGATGCTGTCCACGTGGTCCTCCTGGTGGTGCTTTTGATCACCCACCCCCAGGTGACACTTGGAGATGTTGGGTTGCTAACACTAGGAGCGGCTGGTGGCTCTCAGCTCATAGGTGACAAGGGTACTGCTAAGCATCTGGCGGGCTCAAACCAGATCACAGCCACAAGAGTGGTCAGGCGCTTCGTGTCAGCAGAGCTTAGCTTGGAGCCCACCTTACACTGTGTCAGAGAAGCCAGCCAGGTACAGAAGTCTATGGATCTCAGTGGAAGTATTGCTGTTGTTTTTGGATGAGCTGTTTCCCATGCAGAGTGAAAACTAAGGCTAGTGGTTAGAACAGGAAGTATGAGAAGGTGCTGGAAGCTGCCTGCACCCATCTTCTTCCCTGCATCTGAGCATGGCAACCCTCAGAGCATGTGGCCACTGGGCCATTTCTTCTTTGTGAGCCTCATTCCATTGGTCCGTGCGAAAACCCTGTGGCTTTTAGGCTATTTTCAGTCTGATTTCTCCACCTGAGCACCGCTGATGCCGAGCCGTGGAATTCTGCGCCGTGAGGCCGTCCTGTGAATTTTAGGAGACCCAGCAGCCTCCTTGGTCTCTTCCCAACAGCTGCCAGTAGAAACTCTTTTCCCAACCCCTGAAGAGTCACAACCAAAAACGTCTGCCTATTTCTGAATTTCTCCAAGGGGACAAGGTTGGCCCCTAGGTGAGAATCCCTGCTCTGGATGCTGAGTGACAGAAACACTGCTGGAAACCTCCTTTCCTTACATAACAGCGCACGCAGATTCGGAGCCCTTGGAGTGGCGACCCTAAGGGTGCTGTAAGTTAGGGATGGGCAATGAGCCATGCCCGCCCACCCTTTTTTTTTTCTAAAGAACTGGATCCTTTCATCTTGGGTTGTCACAGGAAAGGCCAGGTGGATTTTGCAAGTAAATAATGCATAACTGCAGTGTGGAGGAAAATGGAAAATGCTGTCTATTCCCATAGCACCAGAGATGGGTAGTGAGGCAATGAGGTGAAAGTGAAAAAGAAAACAGTGGAAGGTGCTCTACATTTGGAAATGGAGCTTTGGAAGCCACAGTCTGAGAGTGCACAAAGGCTGTGCATTAGAATTGCATGTACTGCTGATAGCAGAGAATGGGAGAGGGTACTACACAGCTGGGCACTTACTTTTCCCCTCTCTCGTTGAATGTAAGGGTTTTTGCCCTCTAGGCACACGTGACCATGTGAGGACAGAAAAGCAAATAGTCTTTAGATGCGGCGAAAGTGACTGTAAATCACGTTCCTTTGAGTGGGGCTCCCCGCTCCAACCTCCAGGGGAATACCCAAGAAGCACAGGCCAGATTTCTATTCATCAGCGAAGAGGAAATTAAGCTGCTCCTCGGCCAAAAGTTGGAGTTCTGAGGAGCTCTAGGCAGTGATCAGCGGTGGGTAAAGGGACTTACAGGGAATTGTAATCAAAATCTCTAAATTACAGGGCAGAAGGGGTTAAGGCTGGATTTTGAAGATTGTTCTAGGTAACGAAGGGGGCTCAGTAATTGACAGCTCTCCCTCATGGCTTTAAACTGCAAATCAATGTTCTTTGTTGTCTGCTTTCATAACTTAACATATTACAAGGAGAAAAAATCCACATGCAACCCTTGGAAATTTTTGGAAAATCAAATTCTACTTTTAAGAAACAAAACCTTTACGTCATTCGTGTCAGGTATTTTCAGAAATGAAAAGTGAAGCACAGTTAAACATTATGAGAAGATCTGTGCATTTTGCCTAAATATTAATCCTTTTTCAACTGTAAGTTAATTTCATGATAAAACAGTGCATGGAAGTGTCAGGCAATTATTAATTAAGTACATATATGGATCTATGTTTCTTCTGAATTTTCCATTGGTGTGAGAAAATGAAAGGAACCTCACTCTTTGCTCTCTGAAGTTGTTATGGTTTAGATGTAAAATGTCCTTCGAATGTCTTAAGTGTGTGGAAGGGGACTGGAGCGGGGGTGCTATGCTCACACAAGGATGAATCCGTGGGTATCCACGCATGCGCGGAAGAATCCAGGCATGAGCTCATAGCTCCATGTGCTCTGTGGAGGTGGGACCTGGCTGGAGGCGGTCACTGCGGATTCGTGCTCTCCTCCTAAGCTCTTTCCTTCTCCTTGTCTTGGCTTCCGGACAGCTGTAGATTGACCAGCTCTCCTCCACCACCGCACCCTTCCTCATGAAGTTTCTGCCTTGCAGCAGCCAACCAGGATCCAAAATAAACCTCTCCTCTTTGAAGTTTGTAAGCATTGGGTATTTTGTCCCACTACTGAGACAGTAGTGTAAACGGACACCTAGTAATATTTGGGCAGCATTATCAAAGTGGCTTGCTTGAGGATTCCACACCAGCCAGGAGGTGGAAGAGGGAACTGACATCTAGTGTGATCTTGGGCTGAGCCCCTGGAGCCCCTTGGGAACAGGAGCAGGTAGCAGGCTGGTGGGGACTGCTGTGAGGCACTCTCCTGCTAACCTCCCTGTCACCCCTGTGAGGCTTCTGAGGCTTGAGGTGCTGGTTCTTGTGAGGCCGGCAGCCCTTTGTGCCATCCTTATAGAAGGGAGAGAAAACGGCAAAACCACTGGGCTACACTCAGGATGGAGCATTCAGCTAAGACCACGGCCATCTGGTCCCTTAAGGGTCGTCCATCCCTTCCCACATTTGGGGTCAGGAGTTCAGAGGTCTATCACCTTTGCCTACTCCTTCTTCCACTCTCTCGGTGAGTTGTAAACAGACTGCCTTTAAAGCAGCTTGCTGTGTCTTCTTGAATGGGCTCTGCCAAGTGTCCCCTGGCCTGGCCTCACCTGGGTATGCTGGACAGCTCCTTACCCGGCTGAGGAACAGGCCACATCAAACGGCTGAGGTTTGGAAACCCCACTTAGAAGAGAAACGAATTGAGCCGGTATGACACAATCCATACTGGGGACAAGCTCAAAAGTTGGTAGTTCCAGGGAAGATGAAGCAAGGAGAAATAATGGCGCAGTTGTAGATAAACAGTGAACCCCGGAGACGGTGAAACTGAAGGTACTATGCTCCTTCTTCAAGGGGATGGGTGATCTCTAGGCAGTTGTTGCCATGGAGAAATGGGAAACCGATGCTGCTGTTTTCCATGAAAATCTCTCAGCAAGTAATGCACATCTGAATCCATTATGGTCAAGCATTTCATGCGAAGATATTACTTAGGATATTACTGGGGATTTCTTCTGCAAATCTAAATTCAATTCCTCGTTTAGAGCTTTTTCAGACTCTGCTGTATGAAGCAAGCTACTTAACTTTTGTTTTGCTTTGCTTTGCATAAATAAGAAAATAATTCTGGCTTTTACAGTTTAGGTAACTTCAAAAATAAAAACAAGAGGAAATAATGGAAATGTTCTTGAACCAGGCCTCTTTCTCTTTTAATGATATGGGAACACTGAAACCAGCTTTTCAGAGGAGAAGAGTTTGCTTAGAAGGAAGCCAAGGGTGGAGACAGAAGATGTACAAACGCCACATTTTCTGTATCTATTCACCTGTTGGTGGACCTGGAGAATGCTTCCAGGATTTAGCTATACTATAAATCGTGCTGTTGTGTTAAAGGGTGTGCATGCACCACTGCGGTATGATGTCTTTAACTCTTTGGGGAAGATACATAGAAGTGGGATAGTTGGGTCAAGTGCAATATTTAATTTTTAGTTTTCTGAGGAATCTCCACAGTGATTTCAAGAGAGGTTGTAGAGTCTACTCTTCCACCCACAGTGCAGGAGGCTCCTCCTTACAGCAACCTCACTAGCACCAGTCATTATTTGATTTCTTGAAGATAGCCATCCTTCCTGGGGTAAGGTGGAATCTCACTGTTGCTGTAAGTTTTGTTTCTGTAACAGGCAGAGATGTTGAGCATTACTTCATGTATTTATTGACCACTTGCACTTTTGTGAAGTGTGTATTCATTTCACTTCCCCCATTTTTGATTGAGTCTTTTGTTTGTAAAGTTGAAAAATATGAGAAACCCGAAGTATAAATAAAGAACAAAATAAAAGACAGGTGATAAGAAGTAGTAGATCTTTCTCAAATGGGAGGAGATTAAGAAATGGAGGGGTGGGAAGGAGGTAAAGGGGATGAAGAGAGGAACGAAGATGTACTATGTACTTGGAACTTCAAACAAGGAACGTGGTCACTGAGCACTGCAAAGATGTTCTAATAAAAAATAACCCAAAGCAAACAAAAAAAAGGAATGATTAAATAACAGTGATCAAAAAACAAGAGGAAACATGACATCTAACTGCCTTAATCACAGGAAGTTGCTTTTTTCACATGGTATTAAGTCCACCCTGCAACAGACAAGAGGACACAGAGCCAGTCAGTCCTTGAGAACACGATGTGTCAGGGATAAAGGAAGCCTCAGAACTGACGTCTTTGTGCTCGTCTTCCACGGGCAATGCTGGAGCCCAGGACACACGGTACCTCAGGACTCCTTGAGAAGAGAAGCCAGGTTGGTGAAGGGATGATTTCTTAAACACATCAGCATCTACTGTATAGACTCAGTCATAAATCTTAAACTCCCCACAGAGTAAAGTTCAAGCTTAGATAAATTCACTTGTGAATTCCATCTAGTACTTCAGGGGAATTAACAACAATTCTTTACCAAAGCTTACAAGAAATGGTAGGGTGGAGGAATGCCTCCGAACTTCTGCCTCCAAACTTCTGCCTCTGAAGCTAGTGTTAGGCAGGGCTCTCCCCCAAAATTACAGATGGATATCTCGTAGGATTATGGCATGGGAAACCTCACAGAACACTCCTGAAAGAATGCAGTACCATAGGAAAGGAAAAACACACCCGGCAGTGGGACTCACCCTGGGAAGAGAGAATAGAGTTGTTCTGACAATTGGAGATCAGCCAGTGCAATGGGCCACATCAACAGAATGAAATCAAAGGCCACTCGATCACTCAATGGACATGGAAAAATTATGAAGTTGAACATCTTTTCACGATGGAAAATCTGAAGTGATTTTATTCATCCTGCAAATGTCATCTACAAACATTCCACAGCTACATCAACTTAATGGCAATGCACAGAGCATTTCCTCCTAATGCTATGAAAGACACAGATGTCAGCGTCTCTGCAAGCTGCTTTCCAACACTGAGTCGGAGGTCATCTCTCTGTGAGGCAGTTAGGAAAGAAAGTCAAATACAAGGCATCCAGGAAAAGGGGAAGAAGGGAAGCCACGTTCTTTGCAGACCGTGCAGGTTTGTGTTTAGAAAAGCTAAGAAATCAGTTTTAAGAACCTTTTTGAAAAGACAGAGTTCATTTATTCAGTAACTTTGCAGGGGATAAAAATTTGACTGTTTCTACACACTAGGAATGAATAGTGCAAAAATTAATCAAGCAAATAATACCATTTACAATAGTATTAAAAGGAATAAAATACTTGAGAGAAAATTAATTAATATGTGAAGCACAAGTTTGCACTCTGAAAATTACAGAATGGCCTTGAAAGAATTAAATTTCCTAGCTATGGAAACTAGTAAAGAAAAGGAAACAAAAGACTTCAAGATTTGAAAGGAAAAAGTAAAGCTTTATTTATATGCAGATATCTTACATAATTTTATATATAGAAAATCCTAAGGAACTTCCATTAAAAAATATCAGAAGTAGCTAACAAGTGCAGCAAGTTTTTAGGATACATGTACAATAAAGCAAAATTCAATTTTATGACTAGACAGTGGTTGAGAATGAAATAAAAAAACTTTGAAAAAATAGTAACTTTAAAAGAAGCATAATTTATATTCTAGAAACTGAAAACACTGTGTAAAGAAATTGAACACCTAGACTATGGAGATATTGCATGCATAAGGAGGGAAAGACTTTATAATGTTACAATGGCAATAATTCTCAGAGCTATCTGCAAGTTAAAAACAACCTTACCCAAATGCCAACTGACTTATTTGTGAAAATCCAAAAGCTGATTGTAAATGTCCCAAGAAAATGGAACGAATCCACAGTAGCAAAAACAATCCTGTAGGGTTGGAAAGCATCTCTACTTCAATACTTAGTACAAAGTATTAATTTAAAAAAAGGTGAGAGTGGTACTGACATGCAGATAAACATAGGTCAGTGGAACAGGAATGAAAGTTTCCAGATAAATCCTCTCATTTAAAGTCCATTGATTCAAGAAGGTCTCACGACCACTAGATGGGAGGAAATGTAGTCTTTTCAACACATGGTCCTGAGAAACTAGACATCTATGTGCAAAATAATGCAGATGGACTCCTACCTCACACCATGAAGAAAGATGAACTCAAAGTGAATTAAAGACCTACACGTAGGAGCTAAAGGTGTTCAAATCTTAGAATAAAAGGAGACATAAGCCAGTATTGTTGATCTTGAGTTAGGCAATGATTTCTTAGATTGAAAAGCAAGAGTCAGACCCAGCACCTGGCGTCTGAATGTCTCTCCCCGGTTCAGATTCCTCGTGACTTCTGCTCTGCTTCAGTGTGATCATTGTTTGCCATCTGGTTGACCCCACTTCTGGACAGGATAGGACAGGCTGATGACCTCCTAACACAGCCAAGGACAATAATAAGTGCTGCCTTGGGACAGCTGCTGGGAGAGACCACAGGGTACAGGGACTAATGTCTGGGGGGAGCTGCTATTGTAATGGAAAGTTTAAAAATTTAAAAATCATCTAATAGTCAGACACCATATCAGGACAAAATGAGACCATGCAGCCCACCTCGTAGCTCCTCTGTTAGACTCGCTCAGCCTTGACTGACTGCACCAGGGGTAACCTGACCCAGCTCAGCCTGACTGCACCCCACTGCACAGCCTGTACTTTCCAGCCCCCCGAACATACCCTGTTTGCTGACTTGTTTCAGGGACTTTCTGCCCAGCAACAAGAGATGACTGGTGCTACCCAATAAATATTCACCGCGCTTTTAAGCCTTTGTGCTTCCTGCTTGCAAACCTATATACACTAAGCCCAAAGTCAGTTTTGGGCTGGTGCTTTGGGAGCCATCCCCATCAACCCGCGCCTGTGGGGAGTGGTGGAAGCTGGAGATGGATCACACCTGCAGGCAGGAGCGAGGCCAGCCTCAAGAACACACAGCGCCTGAGGTAAGTCACATGAACAGGCTTCTCTAGTCTTAAGAACACTGGGCGCCTGAGACAAGCCATGTGGATGAGCTATTAGGCGGAGGAGTTTCACGTGATATTCAGCCTTCCAAGTGTGTAAATAAACGTGCTGCAGTGGTTGGAGCAGCGGTTGGAGCTCTCTCCTCCCCCTCCTTCCCCTCTTGCTCTTCCTTCTCCTCCTCCTCCCCCTCTTTCTCTTTCCTTCTCCCATCAGGAGAGAGGGCTCTATCTGGCCTCAGTTTTCTGTATTCTGCCTCTTGTCCTTTTTTTCTCCATCCTCAATGCTGTCACCCTGGGAACTTTGAGAGCTGCGCGGGATGTGGCACCCTCTAGCATAAAGAATTTGGTCGCTTTCCTACTCCTTGGTGCGGAAAGTTTTTCCATTTGGTTTGGTACCAGTCCCGCAACACTATTGCTGACCCTTCCCTGTGGCTGAAGGGTTTCCAACCGCAGTGGGACCGCGCTGCACCTTCCCAGGGACTTCGCGGTGAGGATGCGGTGGATCAGCCCGGTTCTCTCCCGGATGGTGGGTGACAGATGATTCCTGCTAAGCAAGACAGATGCGCCACTGCGAACGTGCAAAGAGCCACTGAACTACACACTGGAGAGGGTGAATTTTATCGTCTGTGAGCTACATCTCAATAAAGCTGTTCAAAGACTCGTTATTGGGATGATTAAATGGGGGAGATAATTAGACTGTAGTTGGATTAATAAGATAATTAACTAAAATAATGTACATAACAGCCCAACCACGGTGCTTGGGCTTTTGTAAGCACTCAATAAACGTTAATTCCAGCACTTATTCATTATCTCTCTTATTTAGTTCCCACCTCAAAATTTTTATTAATAAGCTTAAAGGTTTTTTCTTCGAAAATGTACAGTGTGTTATTGTATTCCTTGCATCCAGAGAGTGACACTTGCATGCTGATGGAGGGCTAAGTTTAGTTTTATTTTTTCGTAAGCATCCATGGCAACGATGACAATGCCCGCTTCATCTTTGGGAAGAAGCAGGAGGAGAGGAAGCCCCCTGAGCCGGAGAGATGACGCACTCGCACGGCATACCTGTGTGACCCAGCAGAGCCAGCCCCGCTCGCCTCGACAGCAGCCAGGAGGGTCCCACTCTTGCGCGCGATGGACTTACCTCGGAAGATACCGAGGGCCTCCGGGCACAGAGTCATTAGTGCATATTCTGACAAAGATTTTATATTTTAAATGTTCAAACAATTACCTTTCATTGCAAACTCTTGTAGGTGATATAAACGCTAATTTCTAAAGACATACATAGACATTTTTATTTATGGATTTTGTGATATGTATATTAATAAGTCTCAGTATATACACATGTGATGTTCATCCTCTTCATAATCCATAGAAGTAATGGGTAAATAAAAGTATAATTAAGAAATGTCATTACATTTGTAAAAAGTAAAACCTTAATAAATTCAATGGTAGTCCAGGCTCATAGATCTATTTAATTTTGCACGACAGCAATACTTCCTAAATTGTTTCAAAGATTCAACACAATTCTTCTAAAACTCTAAGGGTGACTTATTTGCAGCAATTAATAAGCTCATGGTGAAATGGAAATGCAAGCATGGAAAAATACACAGAGTCTAGAAAAGGAGTACAATTGGAGGACCTAGAGTTATTCATTTCAAACCTGCTGCAGAGCTACGGTAGTCAAGATAGTGTAGCTCTTGCATAAGGTTAGACACATAGATTCACAGGATGGAAAGGAAAGTCTGTAAATAATGCCAAATACACAGGGCAAGGGGGAAAATTTCAGCTATCATCCTCCACTGGTGAAAATTTAACATGACCCAGCCACCTTGCAGACATTTTGGCAATTTTTTAAAAATATTAAGCACAGAGTTGTACTTACTATTTCAGAATCCCACTGCAAAGTGCATACCCAAGAGCAGTGAAGATACAGATGTGAACAAAGACCTGTGTGTAAACATAACATCCTTATTAATGTTAACTAAAAATGAAAACAAATCAAATATTAATGACGAATAACTAAAATAACATCCATCCCATACGAATAAGCTTTACAGCTATCATGTGAGTGGCAGAGGTACAGAAACCCCTGTGTGGACGATGCTGTCTGTGTGAAGGGTCCGTGATGGTGGGCTTCAGAGGGAGAGAACAAATCGTGTGGTACGTGGACTTAGGAAGTATGCAGTTGTGGGCAGAGACTGCTAAAGAGCATGGAACTTCTCCACAGACCAATGACAATGCTTGCAAATCGATTACAGCAAAGGTTGCCACACTCTGAATATAAGAAAGGGACCAGACTGCACATTTCAAAGGATGGAACGCTAGGGTTTGTATCGTACCTCCATAAAAAAGATGGACTAACAGAGGAAGTAGCATTGCATCTGGCCAAATGCCTGCAAGAACCAAACATCTGTCAAATAACATATCAGACAGGATTTTATTAAACTCAAGTATTTATCCTATGCAGCTTAGGCTTTCTTTATTTTTATTACAAGTGAGAATATTTAAAAAGACTTTTATACTTTTTGTTCCAGGGTTCGTTTTGGCCACCTTATCATTTGATGAAAAAGCACTGATGTTTCCAGAAAAGTAGTAAATAATGTGCACATTTAAAAAGAGGGAATGCGCATCTGTCATACCATTCTCTTTCACAGATTCAATTATTGGGTGAAACCTGGAGCAAAATTTATTTTAATGAAATGTTTTGCAAACCAAATCTGGAAAAAAATTATATGATCAGCATCACTGTGCAACCATATTGAATTGACTAAGCCTTGATTAGTTTTTGAAAATAAAAATGTTTGCAGGAATACAAGAAATAATTATAATTAGGATTTGCAGAGCAAAGAGAACTGAATTAAAAGTGCTCATCTTTTATTTATCACATACATTTTTTATAAAGAGATTATTCTTACTAGCTTAGGTTAATAGGAAGAAAACATTATTTGACACAATTGTGGGGACCATTGGCCCGTGACAATTTGGTGCTATTTTCCCGAACTGGCATTTTTGCAGGGATTCTAATAATCAAGGTTTATGGGGCTACTTTCTTAGTCCCAGGCCAGCTAGTGAGGCAGTAGCCCCAAGCAGGCATTCCACATACAATTGGAGGTGTTCTTTGCTCCTGCCTGATGAGCCCCATTACCACTAGGGTCTGTCAATGTGAAGAGCCACGGGGCACTTCACGGACGCTGAGCACTGGATGCGCCGTGGATATGCTCATGTATATGAGGTCAGTCGCAGGAGTGCACAGCTGCATTCCTGTCAGCCCAAAGACGAGAAGAACAAGACCAAGTATTTAGTGGATTGAACTTTTGAGTGGTGGTTGATCCCTGACCTGCCTAGGACTGCACGGAAACAACAGGGGCACAAGCCTGGCAGAAACAGTGAGGAAAATATACACGAGAATTTCAACACCCGGTCAAGCATAGTGGTGCTCTGGGAAGCTGAGCAGGGGGATCACAAGTTGGAGCCCAACCTGGGTGACTTAGCTTAGTACTAAGGCCCTGGTTTCCATCTCCAGTACTGCAAAAAGAAAGACAAAAGAAGGGAAGGGAAAGGGACAGAAGGGCAGGCAGAGAAGGCAGGGGAGGGAAGGGAGGAAAAGGGAAAGGAAGAAGGAAGGAAGGAAGGAGGGAGGGAGGAAGAAGGAGGGAATTTCATATCATTTCATATCTGGTGCCAGCTGGGAGCAACTGAGTAGAGATTCAAGCTGTCAGTCAGTCTCTAACCCCTTCCCTTTCCATCCTGCACCACTGTATCTGTGTTCATCCAGTGTAAGTGGGGTTTTCTAGTATCACAGAGAGGGATAAGAAAGGGGTGGTTTTAGGAGATGTCTTATTTCGAGAATATAGAGAATTCAGGCAAAGTCTTTCTGTGAGGAAGTACCATGAGATTTGTTTCCACAGTCAGGTAACATAAGTCCCTGTCATAGTGGTGTAAACATACAGAAGAGTTGTGTTTTGACAAGATGAGAAGTACTGCTGTCAGCGCACAGCGCATGCGGGATTGACGTAATCAGCCTGCGCAGGCTCTTTCTCTCTTTCTCCGCCATCTTCAGCAGGTGGCGCTCATCCTGTGGGGGCGCAATGGCTGCGCTCAACTTTATATTCAAAATCGATAAAAGCATTCTTACCAACAACCTTCTTCGCACAAGTTTTTGTTTTTCTTCTGGATAGAGCTATTTTTGTAAAATTTTTACTTACATGACATTGGATTGAACTGGATTCTGAGATATTTAACTCTAGGGAATCTGAAAAGTACTTTTGCCTCCCTGTCTCTGAAATAAAGGAAGGTAGAGAAGTAGGTGGCCAATACAAAGGTTTACCATAGAATAGTGCACCCTACAGTGAAGTAAGTTATGACCTAGGATTCCCCAGAAATACAGAACCAATAGGATATGTACAGAGATATGAGATAGATTGTAGGAATTCATTGGTTTTTGACCCACAATTTGCCTTCCACAAGCTGCAGACCCAGGAAACACGGTGGTATTATTTGTTTGAATCTGAAACCCTGAGATCCCTGAGAGCAGCTGCCATTCAACTGACACATCTACCCTGTGCAAATTCTGACTGTTTCATGCCAATGAAGGCAGACAACAACACTAAACTTCTGTATCGCACTCGTAGGACACCAATGTCTGTGGAGATATCTTTATGCTCAGACCTGTGCCTCAAAGCGATGATAACATGGATGATAACAATCCAGCAGGATCGGCTGGATTTGGAAGCTTTTTAGATGCATCTTGGGTCAGTGGCAGCTCTGAGAGAAGAAATCCTATTGGGTGGGCAGGTAACAGGCTCACCTGGGTTGAAGCCTGAAGTGGTTGGTGGGTTTTCACTGCTGATGGGAAGAGCCCTAGACTCTGCTGTCATGAGTGTGTTTAGCTTCCATGGTCCAGCAAAGAAAGAGCTTTGCCCTGAACAGAAAATGCACCCTTGGGACATGTTAGAAGTGAAGGCCTTCACTGCCAGTCTCTCTACTCTAGATCAGCACTGTCACCGGACTCTTGGCTTCTGGATGTCTTGGGTGCCCAGATCTTGACTCACTTTACTCTTCCAGGATGTGCACTGCCTCCCCACTCAGCTGTTGAAGGACTGTGTGTAGAAGACAGGATGAAAAGACCCAAGTTAGGAGGCAATGGTCCAGGATTTCGGATGTCAGCATGAGGAAACTCATCCTGTCTGTACCCCAGCACGGCGCCAAAGCATTCTAAGATGGGAACCTCATAGTCTGATTATTTTGCTGCCATGAACTGCACCTTGCTTCCCATATAGCAGCAGGTTTGCCTCTCTAAACAACACCAACATCCCCTCAACTGGTGCTTCTGGTCCACCTGAGGAAGTCAGGTCTAACCAGCCTTGTCCTGTCTACTCCATTTCTAAAGCCTGTGTCTTGGAAGAAGACAGAGCACCGGGAATCCTTTGTTCTTCCCTGCCTCAATAAGACTGGAAACACTGGCAGATCCTCCTGTTAAAGAAAAACATTTGGCGAATTTAATTTTGCTTTAACTGAGCAAAGAACGATTTCCAAATTGGGCTTCTTTTCACACCACAACAGGTTGGAGATTTACCTGCAGTGTGGTCAGGGGCAGCGTTTATGAGCAGGAACGGAAAGAGGGCACAGACATGGCCTGCACTTGCCTTATCCAAACCTGGCTGATCTGTGGGCACCTGGGAGTGAGACTGAAGCTCTGCTGTATGCCTGGCTGAGACTCAGCCATCTGTCACAGGAGTGAGCACTAGTTAGGGTTCGCTGCGTTTACCTGCTAAGGTGGGGTGCTGCTTGCTACTAAGGACTGCAGTGCCCAGGGACCTTTGATTCACTTTTCCTCTGGAAGTGGAATTTTAGGTCTTCAAAGATCAGCAACTCTCCCTGCTCTGATAGTCAGTTCAAACAGCTCTACCCTCTCCCTTGCATTCCATTCCTATTTCTCCTCTGGGCCAGAAGGTAGTCTATATCTCTCCTGTTTGCGAAGAGAAACTGCAATCAAGAAAGATTGCTTGGGTTTCGCTGTAGCTCCCCTGCATGACCCACTCCCAAGTTCTCGTCTGCACCTTCTGCTTCCCTTGCTTGGGCAGCAGGTCTTCCAACCCTCCCTCACCCAGCAGTCAGCCTGCTGTTCTGTGAACACAGCTGGCATCTGCTCCCAGCCCTTTGGTGACAGCACCCTAAGGCCCCTCACTGCTGTGGCTCTCTGGAAAACACAGTGGGTGGGACGATCTATCCTTTCCCTCTCTTCCTAACAGGCGAATGCTCCTCAGCATTTGCTCTGCCCCTGTTCTGCAAAGATAAAGTAATGTGCAGGTATTGGGCTTAATCCTCTGTCACTCCCTAAAAGGTAGATAGTTACACACGTCATCCCATTTTATAAGAGAGAAAACTGAGACACACCATTTGAATTACTATGCAACTAAAGTTGAGATGTAAAACTGAGCAGTCTAATGCCAGGGCGTGCAATCCTAACCATTACACCATGCATAATTTTGTTTAGCTAACAGGAGCAGTTGACTATGATAGGCAGACAACCGAGTTCCATTTTATGGAATGAAACGCCCCCAAGAGCTCATCATTTGGCAGAGGTCTTCAGTCACAGACAGTGTCTGGATTAGCAATGGTTCTGAGAGAACTTGGCACCGGGCTGAGCAGACCACAGGGCAGAAGAACGTTTGTAAGAGCCGTGAAGGATGAAGTGATCACACTGAAACGGCACTCAGAACACAGTGAGTGGCTGTGCATCATAACCAGTGCACACTCACAGGAAATGACGCCAAGCAGACACGTTTGTGGGCACCTCAGTGGCAGCGACTGGTTTAAAATAACACTCTGGGCAATTGTCAGTTGGACTGGGACGTTGATAACCTTTCACTGGCCTCAGTGTTCCAATGTCATCTTGCTGAGGACAGCACTCTCTTCTTGGAACTTGAGCTCTGTTCTTTTTCCCTTCCTGAGCATAAATCCACAGCCCAGTTCCCTCCTTCCCTTGGGTAATGGTGCCTGTGCGCCTGCATGGAAGCTTCTTGCCTGGTGCCCCCATCCTGATCTGCAAATGGGCAGCCTGCTTTGTGTCTGGCCTCTTTAGTGCACCTGGCAAAGAGCATCCATAACACCTCCATGATTCTTAAACAGGTACATGACAGGGGGATCAGCATGAAGGTAAGTGTGTATTGGCTTCGGCTCTGAATGAGCCAAAGTACTAGTCTGGCACAATCAGTATGAAACCTCAGGGGAGGCGAGCTCCAACATCCGGGTCACAGCAAGTACGGCAAGTAAACCACGGGACCCCTGGAGGTCTAGGGAGCCCTGCAGGGCAAGAAAGGGTTTCCACGTCCAGAAGCTCAGCAGGACAATAGTGATCAAAGATACTGAAAGAGAAGACCCTCTGAAATAGGAAATCTCACCTGGAATCTCACTGTTTAGAAAAGCTCTCAGTACCCAGTGGAAGTTAAATTTTAACATGGAACACTTTCAAGGGGAAAAGACATGCGACAGATTTTACCCAAACACTTCCAGCTTGCAACTTCTGAAAAGCATTGATATTCCAGCAAAAAGTCAGACTTTTTAAAGAGCCTATGACATCATTATTGAAGTTCCTTCTTCCACCTCTGGAAGTTGTTATTATGTTTCCAACATACTTTGCACTCAATTTTTAAGAATGCTTATGTGGTTAGACTTAAGAGTTATATGGGGAAATAGAATTTACATTAGAAACCTCACTTTGTGTTTGAAAATTAAGCTAATCCAGTGTGAGAAATCAGAGGTACAAGGTGTACCATGTAAAAGAATTATGCATACATTTAAATCTATTTTGCTTGTTCAGCTGATGAAATTGTAAAACGCTATTTTGCATTCATGGTTACAAGCAGACCAGATGTGAAGGGCTTTCTGGAAAGCTTTGTATAAAATTACTTATTTTGCATATTTAATTTTAATATTAAAATGGCTGAGATGATTTTCAAAGAGTGTGTACTTAAATGAAGCTGGCTTACAGAATGAGGTTTGGAAAATAAGCAGGCTTCCCCCAGAAAGGTGTTATTGAGATGCATATCTACATTTAATGAATCTACTTATACATACATGTCTCCATTCAGTGTCAACTCCCAATCATTTATATTACACTACCTGGAATTTAAGGTGCATGAATAATCTTTACAATCACAAACAGGCTTGCAAGTCATAGCTTTAGAATTTGTTTTTTCACAATGGAAATTTTCTGGCTCCTTTGTGTTATTTCTAAGTTTCTTAGAACTGAATCACCAGTGAAAGTAGCAGGTGGGGACCTCTTTCTGAGAGACCCCCTCAGCTGTAGAGTACTGTGAAGTAAAGTGCAGGGACACCGAATCCTCAGCTTTTCATGTGCTTTTGTGAATCTCAGTTTTTTACTCCAATGAAAGAGTCTGATTTAATGAATAGTCACCACCATTTTCTGTCCCTCCTTCTAATTACTTCTGTGGTCCTCTCTCTCTCTCCCTTTTTATTCTCCTACCCCCTATTTTTGAGTGATTGTTGAAACACTTCTGGAAGGTTTATCAGGAATGTCATGAGCTCCTGGCTCCTTCACGTGAGTAACGGCCTCATGACTGCCTGACAGAAGTCCAGGAGACCTTAGAGTCACAGTACTCCCCTTAGCATTGGCAGCTGGAAAAGCTCAGGGCCCCCGGCACTGGGTGGAGGGTAGCAGAAGGCAGAAAGAAGAGCAGTGGTGAACTGCAGCTTTGCACCCGTTGTAGAACGCAGATGTGTTCTGTCTGCCTAAGGAAGGGGGAGGCTGTGAACACTCCCAAGCTAATACTCATCACATCCTTTGTTCTTGTTCCTGTCTCTTTTCCCTACTAAGCTGTGGAATCCTTGGGGCCAGCCTGTGTGTGTGTTTAGGATATGTCCAACAGAGACATCTTTACTGAATGACTGTATAGTCTGGGAAGCTCCAGGCCATACTTGTGGAGGCTGGAAGCCTGAGACTGGGAGCATGTTGCTTAGCTTTCTCTCAGCTGGGGCAAAAATATTCAGTATCCACAACCTAATGGAGAAGTTTAACTTGGCTCACTGTTCCGGGGGACTCTGTCCACGGTTGACTCCCTTCAAGACAAAACCATCACGGCAGGAGGATGTGGATGAGAAAGTTGCTCAGTCCCTGGTGGCCAGCCATGAGGCAGAGCAGAGGAACAGCACCAGGGAGAACGGGCCCAAGGGAATGAGGTCCCACATGCACCAGGAAGTATGCTTTACTGATGCCTTAGAGGCCCCCAAGAAAATCAAACTGATCATTCATATTGACTATCACAGTGAGTGAGCAAACGTGCTGGGCTGGGAGGAGCACAGGACACAGATTTCCACCCGCCCTCTGCTGTGGTCAGGCTGAGTGCAGCATCCTGCACTAATGGGGCCCTTGTCCGGGAGGGGTTTGGGAAGTGCATGCCATGGTCGGCACACTGTGATTGACGCCCCAGCTGCAGGCACCCTTACTGAGGTAGAAACACCTCCCTGTGCACCTTTCTGTGTCTGCTGTGGTCTCTCTCACGTGCAGATTCAAGGATCCAGGCAGGTTCTGCCCACTGATTGCATCTGAATACACAAGGGGGACATCAGTGCTCTTGTTGATTCCATTCCAAGAGCTCTGAGTGCACTTAAAGCCATATATTTTACTACAACTTGGAAAAGTGAAGGATTGCGGGCATGTTCTACAGAGGAGGTCTGGCCTGGAGAAGGCAGGTGGTCAGTCGCTTTCCACCTCCTCTTTCTCTCTCCTACTTTATATAATACTGGAAGCGTGTTGGAAGAGGGGAACAAATGGAGGCATTTGGGCACTGTTCATTAGAAGTGTCCTCTACTTCCCTGGAAATGTAAAGAATTCCATCTGCTTGGTGAACTTCGGTAGGGTACCTAGCAAAAATGGTCTCAGAGCCAAAGAAGATATAAAGCAAATGAATGAAGGATTTTTCCCAGAAGAGCTAATTTTTATTAGGATGGAAGAGAGACAACATCAGCCCCTAACACTCACTGCTCACTTGCGGGGGCCCACCTACTCTTAGTTCTTTACGTATGGGGATGCCTTTATTCATTTCAAAACCCCCATAAGGAAAATGCTTTTATTAACCACAATGTAGAGGAGTGGAAAACTGAGGTACAGCAAGGTTCAGGACCTTTTCCAATGTCAAAGGAACCTAAGCAGCCTACCTGGCAGAGCTTTGTGTCTTGGGAAGGAAGCTGCTCACAAGGATTTGGTGGCAGTGTGTATACATCACTGAAATAGTCCTACTTTTCCCCCAGAAATGGACAAATAGACTCAAACATATAATCCCGGTAATAGCTGACCAGAGTCATGAGCAATTCTTTTTCCCAGATCCCTTTGCGCCTAGGATGCCAGGTCCTGCTTGTCTCCAAGGATACCTTATATAGTTTAGGAATAACGTTCAAAGCCTTGACCATACAGAGGCACCCCAAACCCATAAATCAAGTGGGACATAAACTCCAAAGCAGGACCAGCCTTGATTATTTAGGCATCATCTGGAGGAATTGTTAACTCATTTTTATGTGAACAGTTTGAACAGCATTCCCCCTCCTGGAAGTCATGTAAATAGAAAAGGCTGTAAACAAAGTTTAAGTGTGATAGAAGTTATTAATGGTCTCAGCCCTGCAGTACTCAGAAAACAGACCAGTCTCAGCTCATCAGCAAGGGCAGCAGTAGATAATCACAATCATGTTGCTCTATTTTTCTTACCATTTGGCTTTGGTAGCATTTGTGTTATTATTATTATTATTATTATTATTATTATTTTGAGACAGGGTCTTGAAGTGTAGTCCAGGCTGACCTTGAACTTGCAGTGATCTTTCTGCTTCAGCCTTCTGAGTGTGGGGGTTACAAGCAGGCACCACCAACACCTGGCTTGTGTTATTATTAATGCTTCTTGCTATACTTGGGTCAATATACTAGGCCAGGGGGAATTGTTGATTGCCTTTATCTTTGTCATAGCAGCCACGATGCGGGTTCATTGGATTTTAGTTGGAATCTTAAATGCTTAAATGCATAGCTACTTTCTCAGGAAATGATTACAAAGATGATACCACAGCAAACAGTTTAAGAAGACCTCATGAGAGGATTCAGTATGGTGAGATACCAACAGCCCACAGAATGGAGACCTAGATCTCTGATCTTACTCATCTGCTCTGTAGCACATGCACGAGAAGGAATTTGACGGACTGGGAGGGCAAACACACAAATGGGCCATGGCCAGGCAACACACGGCAACAAAACCCTGACCTCTGCAGGCACCGGAAACTAAACTACGAGTCTGTAGGAACTGGCCCAGAACAGTGTGATCTTCGTGTACAACTGTAAACTTCCTTTTCCTTTAGGACAGACTAGAAAAAATTGAATATGCTCTGCACAGATCTCACTTGTGATATCTTGATTCTTGTGAGCCCTCCTAGCTTCTCCATGTCAACGACTTCCAAGCGTGGAATACCTGGGACCTTCTGTTTTTCCTACTCGGAATCTGTTCTTTTTCCTTGTCTTTTTCTTACTTTTTGCTAAACATGCATGATGGTAGTTGACTTTGTTACTATGTCAACCTCTAAATAAATAGCTTTCATTGTTTTGTATTTTTTATTTTAAACAATAAAAAATAAAAATGATACAAAGTTTCAAAATGACAGGAAATTAACAATGGTTATTATATTGCATACGGTTATCTTCAAAGTAGTTGCTCAGATTGCCAGATATAGGCATGCAAAACTGGTCAAACAATAGAAGCACTAACTGTTCCTTTCAATGAACTAACTAATAGAAATTAGTAGTACAATTATCTTAGCTATCTTATGTATATATTTTCCTTCCTTTTTTACTCCTTTTCTCCATTCCAGTTTCTTTTTCCTTTTGAGCAGTCTTTTTCACAATATCTGTTGTATCTTTTGGATCTTAATTACTCTTTCAGTTTCTTACACTAGGGAGATAGTACGACATTTACATACATGAGTCTGATTTATTTAACTTATGAGTATGGTCTCCAGTTGCGTCCATTTATCTACAAAAGTCTCAAGTTTATCCTTCTTTATGTCTGAGTAGTATTCCATGGTATAAAAATACCACATCTTTTCTATCCATTCCTCAGTTGATGGGCATTTGGGTTATTTTCAAGATTTAGCTATGCTGCTATAAACATGGTAGCACATATATCACTGTGGTATGATATTTTTAGTTCTGGGAAAATACCCAGAAATGGAATAGCTAGGTCCTTAATTGGGCTGTCTTCATTTATTTATACATGAAAATCACCAATTGAGTGCTTCTGTGTGCAGCTTACCAGGTCTTGCATCCAAAAGATGATCCAATATTTCATTTGCAAAACACAGTTTGGCAGAGAGATCCACACATTATCTCTTTTTTTTTATTTTAAAAATAAAAGGAAAATATTAACAGACAGTCGACAGTTTACAAAATAGCAAAGGAACAGTACAGACAGTACAGAGTTACAAACAGAGTGGTAGGGAATTAACAATGCTTGTTGTATTACATATTGATATCTTCAAAGTGGTTTCTCATGAAAACAGATATAGACATGCAATGCTTATCAACCAAGGACTCATT